>NC_084614.1:66119889-66129889 GCF_033978795.1 Nerophis ophidion
GACGTCAGAACGTGACGTCACCTAGGTAATAAAGCCGCCATTTTCTCAAACACATTACAAACACCGCGTCTCAGCTCTGTTATTTTCCATTTTTCGACTGTTTTACATACCTTGGAGACATCATGCCTCGTCGGTGTGTTGTCGGAAGGTGTAACAACATTTACAGGGAGGGATTCAAGTTGCACCACTGGTCCAAAGATGCGAAAGTGGCAAGAAATTGGACGAAATTTGTTCAAAATACGAGGGTGTGGGGAAAGCCGACAAAATGGTCAGTCGTTTGTTCTGCACACTTTACCGACAAAAGCTATGCTACTACAGAGATGGCAAGATTGTGTGGATATCCTGCGACACTCAAAGCAGATGCATTTCCAATGATAAAGTCAAAGAAATCTGCCGCCAGACCCCCATTGGATGTGCCGGAGTGTCTGCACATTTTACCGGCGGTGCTAAGGCAGACATGGCAGAGAGATGTATGGAAAACCCCCAGATGCATTTCCAACGATAACGTCAACGAAATCACAAATGTGAGTTTTGTAGATGTTATTGACTTATGTGCTAATCAGACATATTTGGTTGCGGCATGGCTGCCAGCTAATCGATGCTAACATGCTATTTAGGCTAGCTGTATGTACATTTGTCGCTATACTTGCATCCAGCGTTTCCCTCCACCCACATTTAGTGCTAAACAAACACTTACCAATCGACGGATTTAAGTTGATCCAGTGTCACAAGATGCGAAAGTCCTGATCGTTTGGTCTGCACATTTTACCGGCGATGCTAGGGCAGACATGGCCGAATAGCGTCAATAGCTATTCGCTCAATAGCTTCAGTTTCTTCTTCAATTTCATTTTCGCTATCTGCCTCCATACTCCAACCATCCGTTTCAATACATGCGTAATCTGTTGAATCGCTTAAGCCGCTGAAATCCGAGTCCGAATCTGAGCTAATGTCGCTATATCTTGCTGTGCTATCCGTATTGGCATCGCTGGATGATGTCAAAGGAAAATGGACGGTGGCTTCACAGATAGCGAAAACCAGGCACTTTTTTCGGGATATTCCGGGATGGGTAAAATTTTGAAAAAAACTTGGAAAAATAAAATAAGCCACTGGGAACTGATTTTTATTGGTTTTAACCCTTCTGAAATTGTGATAATGTTCCCCTTTAATAGTCAGCTGAAAGGTTGTTATATTGTCAGTGACAGTGTTTTTTTTTTGTTGACTGATCATTTTCGTCTTAGTTATCGTCAACCGCCTATTTTCCCCTGACGAATATAATACAACAAATCAAAACAAAATGCATGTTGACCAAGACGACAACCAAATTTACTGACATTTTTGTTGACGAATAAAAAAACGAGACGAAAATGTTGACACAAGAAATTCAAACATTTAATACAGTCCTCTAGATGGGTGGGATTGATTGATTGGTTGATACTTTTACTAGTAGATTGCATTGTTCAGTACATATTCCGTACAATTGACCACTAAATGGTAACACCCGAATAAGTTTTTCAACTTGTTTAAGTCAATTCATGGTAACTTTGGAATACATCCAAACACAGCTCTTTATTAGCTCACATATTCAAGTGGGCCTGGGAAATGGTTACAAAGGAGAGGCAATCAGATGTGTTTCCTTGTGAGATGAGGAAATTGGATTTCCCAAAGCTGAATCAAAAATGGATGGATTTAACCATTTCCACATCGTAGCATGTGTACGTCTGGGAGAAAGTGTAGAGGAAGCATTTTATTTTCCACGCTATATTATGACATCTACACAACTAAGTTAAAACTTGGTGTATTGGCTGTTTCCACTACTACTGTGTTCAAAAAATTCAAAAAGTGCCTGAAAGATATATGTTGGCTTTGGCAATTGTATACATCACAGATCAGTAAAAAATGACGAGGCAGACCACATTAAATGATGTGGCGGCACCCATTAAACCAGACCTGGGCAAATTTTCAATCCGGCCCACAGGACATTCCCAAATAATTTTTTTAGATCGTTAAGATGGAAGCTTCAGCCGCCATTATAATGTGCAGTGAAGTTTTCAAATTACCGTAAGTCTTGAACTATACAAAGTTTTTCAATGGTTGGAATGCGCTTTTGCATGATATACTAGTTACTAATTAGTTACTATGGTAATCTAAGTCAGTATTTTTCAACCTTTTTTGAGCCAAGGCACATTTTTGACGTTGAAAAAATGCGGAGGCACACCACCGGCAGAAATCACTAAAAAACAAAACTCCGTTGACAGTAAAAAGTCGCAATTTTTGGATATGATTTTTAATCATAACCAAGCATGCTGTCACGATCGGTAGTGGATCGTTTATTGCTTTTTTCGTTTATGTCTTTGTTCATGTTTAGTTTTAGACTTGGCCGATTCCTGTGTTTGTGCACTGCCTGATATAGCTCGTTGCCATGGTTTCTTATGTTGTCCCAGCTGCTATTCCTTTGTTTCACACCTGATGGCAATTATTATTTGAGTATATAAGCCTGCGTTATTCCTTAGTTCGGCCTCGGCTCATTACTTGCTTTTCGCAACACGTCACGTTTTGTGTCCTGTGTCCGCGATTATTTTGTGCTAAGTTCCGCCTTAGCTTCACGTGCGTGTGGCACGTCGTTTAGTGTTTTCTGTTTCCTGCTACGTTTTAGCATTAGCTTTCCGTGCATTGGCACGCGCTTTGTTTTCCCCCTTTTTGCACCAGTGTTCTTTTGTTTTATTATATTAAAACTTATTCCTACCTGCAATCCTGCTGACTGTTCGTGTGTGCATCCACGAAGTGGCAACTCCGCGCAGCAAGTGCGCCGCGAAGCGTGACACATGCATGACTACTGTATAGCTCTTTTCTCAAAGTAGGTGTACTGTCCCCACCTGTCATACCACACTGTGATCTATTTGGACTTTTTTGCGGTTTTCCTGTGTGTAGTGTTTTAGTTCATGTCTTGTGCTCCTATTTTGGTGGCTTTTTCTCTTTTTTTTGGTATTTTCCTGTAGCAGTTTCATGTCTTCCTTTGAGCGATAGTTCCCACATACACTTTGTTTTAGCAATGAAGAATATTTCAATAGTTTTTAATCCTTCTATGTGGGGACATTGTTGATTGTCATGTCATGTTCGGATGTACTTTGTGAACGCCGTCTCTGCTCCGCAGTAAGTCTTTGCTGTCGTCCAGCATTCTGTTTTTGTTCACTTTGTAATCAGTTCAGTTTTAGTTCCGTTGTGCATAGCTTCAATGCCTTTTATTAGGGGCACTCACCTTTTGTTTATTTTTGGTTAAATCATTAGACACTTTTTTACCTGCACACTGCCTCCTGCTGTTTCCGACATCTACAAAACAATTAGCTACCTCCTGCCACTTATTGATATGGAAGAGTATTACACGGTTACACTGCCGATCTTTAGACAGCACCGACACTCAACAACATCACATTTGCAAACTTCCATTACCCAAATAGGTGAAATTAGATCATCTCCCACGGCCCACCAGACGGTATCTCACGGCACCGCGGCACAGTGGTTGAAAAACACTGATCTAAGTCACAGCAGCCCAGACGAGGCACCAAGCAGTGTGGGTGGGGTGCGTTTCCACAGAGTGTTTCCAGAGCGGCCAGCCTGAATTGCGGGGAAGGAGATTTTTTACAAAATATCTAAAGCTTAGTGATGTCTCAGATGAATCAGATAATAGGCGGCTTTTTTTTGTACCCTTCACATTCATATTTCACAGTGTTTGTTGCATTTCTGTTGCGTTTCGTTTGATTGTAAAATATGTCGATTGAGAGGGGATGTGATGTTCAAATGTTGTCAATATTCAGTGTTTTATCGTTCCTACTTAATATTGTAAATCCCACGTTCTTTATTTTTACTATCACACTGGTGGCTATTTATTGCTACCTTGCCAATTTCTGGTAATTAACATTGGTATTTTCGTTTTGATTTTAGGATCGAAATTCATTGTGAAAGACTCGTGCCGTGGGGTTCTGCTAGGACCGATATAATTGGAGCCAAGCGTGGTTGCCAGGTTTACAAATATTATTTTGTTCTTTTTTAAAGTCTCTTCGTTCCCTTTTTGTTCCTCGATCTCGCTCTCGCCTTGCGGCTCTCCTCTCCAGCTTTTCAGCTCCCCCTCTGCAGCCTCCAACGCTGCTAATAAAGAGACAGGTGATTAGATATACCTGTCATCTGCTTCACATGCCCTGCCCACAGGTGACGCGTGGACCACGCCCCTTCCACAGTCATTTACTAGTTTGGCAGAAAAACAGCCAAGTTAGCACTGGTGTGAAATTCCTCGTGTTTGTGCTCTTGCCTGGGGCAATGTTGATCGTTGTCTGTCCTTTTATCCGGCAAAGCTCCGTTTTTCTTTTTTTGTCCCCTCAGACAAACTTTTCGTTTCTTTGGTTGTTTTGGAGCTTCGGACATGATAGCAGTAGTTGTCCATCTTCTTTGTCTTCTTTTAGTTTTCAGGCTGCACGCAAGTGTTCGCATCGACTTCCGTCTTATTAACGAATGAGGAAAGGGGGGAGTAACGTATGCCGTAAAGCAAGTCAGCACATTTGTAGTTTTTTAAGTGTCAGGGTTCCTGCCACTCTGCTCAATGTCGCTAAGTGCAAGTAAAAACGATACAGAACCGCCTCAGCCCACGACAGAGGTATCATTCAACTTGTTGTAAGTTCATGTATATTAGTATGAACATTTTTTATGAAGGTGGAAAAGTTACTTAGAGTCACATTGAGCCAATATGCTAACCTAGCATAATGTTGCCGATTTCAAGGCTAAATTGATTGTGGGATTTCAATACTGTGGAAAAACAATTCAAAACTTTAGTCATTTCTGAGACTAAATTGACACCTCAGGGATTTAAAAATTAGCCCAACATGTCGCATCATTAAAAAAGCTATTTGTCATCCCCAGTTTGGTAAGCGTGAGTGTTTTATTGGTTCAAATAGCACACAAGCGCATCGGCCGTGCACTTATAAGATCCTGTTTGACTGCCATTTCCCTTTCAAAGCGTGTGAATTAGTCGGATGGTATTAAATGAAAAGTAATGGATGCTGCAGCTTGGCCTCAAGCCAGTGTCCCTCTCGGGGACGACGGCTCTATTTCCCCCCACACCCCCAAATATCACATCACCCTTCATTTTAGCGCAGAGAAACGCTTGCCCTGGAAATCACACAGCGAGTCGCGTCACTCAATTTTTGGAATTTATCTTGCAGGGAAGAACAAGCTAACACATGTTGGGATGCTGCGGCACTTATCAATAATTAAGTTTTATTAATGACCCGTGGAATAATGAAAGTAAATAATACATATGCTGTTTTAATCAACAATGAGGCTTTCAGGAGGATAAACTCAGTGTGTTATTAGGGGTGGGCTAACTGAATACTTTGTCTCAAATATAAAACCTCAAAACTAGTCAGAAAAAAATTATTGCACACCAACAGGTAGCGTTTTTATTTTTTTACTTTTTATTTTTTTAACATTCTCAGTCAATATAAAAAAAAAAGTCAAGCCATTTCAGCTTTCAGCCGCTCCTTTTTGTTAATAAATGTACATTTTGGTTCGAAATCAACAACATCAATGCTAAATTTAGAATCAGAAATATTTTAATAATCCCCCGGGGGAAATATGGTCAAATTTCTGGGTGGATCTCGTGTGAGATGAAGGGGAGATGGGGGGCGGGATAATCCTTTTGCAATGCAGTCTGCTGAAAATGAGGAAAAGTGCCACTCTACATAGCAACTATGAAGTGAATTATATTTATATAGCGCTTTTCTCTAGTGACTCAAAGCGCTTTTACATAGTGAAACCCAATATCTAAATTACATTTAAACCAGTGTGGGTGGCACTGGGAGCAGGTGGGTAAATTGCCTTGCCCAAGGACACAACGGCAGTGACTAGGATGGCTAGGGGATCGAACTTGCAACCCTCAACTTGCTGGCACGGCCGCTCTACCAACCGAGCTATACCGCCCCTAAGGTCAAAGTTGCAATGCCACGAAACACATTTTAAGATATTCAACACGCTACTGCCGTCAGGCACCCAACCCCGCAATTTGCCCCGTTTTATGTGTCAGGTAAACCGCGACGAATGGGGCCACATGAATACGCTTCCTTCTGTACAAAGAACACAATAAGCCAGCCCAACTTGGATCCACTTCTTTTACTTTTTTTTTTCACAATATGGATCAATCAATCCCAAAATAAAATACAACTTGGATGTACAGAGCAAAGTAGGTACACAAAGATTTAATTTGTTTCTTTTGAAAGGAACCCATTACCTCCCTGCTTGGCACTCAGCATCAATGGTTGGAATCGGGGGCTAAATCACCCAAAATTATTCCCGGGCGCGGCCACCGCTGCTGCTCACTGCTCCCCTCACCTCTCAGGGGGTGATCAAGGGTGATTGGTCAAATGCAGAGAATACTTTTGCCACACCTAGTGTGTCTGACAATCATCGGCACTTTAACTTTAATGTTGCCAAACTTTTCTTGCAGATTTTTGGACAAATTGTGGGTCGAAATCAATTCCAAAAAATATGGCTTGTATTGAGAAAACAGAATAATACAGCCCGACGTTTATCGGCTTGTTATGTTAGCATTTTGTCGGAATTTTTCCATGCACATTTTGAACCCACATGCTGTAAATCACAATGAGGTCAAAGCCAGCCAGATTGCCTTCCACCTTTTTTTGCCAGCATTCTGCCCACATTTTTTCATATTTTGAGTCCAAACCATGTCTTTTTAAAAAACAAAAACAAATAAACAAGCCCATCCTGACTGGTTAAATGACAGACTCTCCTCACTAACTCTTCTTAAGCAAGCATAGAAGAAATTTATGTTTGGGGCCAATACAATAGGACAGCATTAATTTAACGTCAAATATGATGTTTTCACGTCACTTTTGGACATTTTTGTCCCCATGTTTTTGTTCTTTTAGCAAAACGTAAATGGTGCAGTCTGTTTCAAAGCCGAGAAGTGCATTAAACTCAGAGAAGTGGCTGTCACGGCAAACAGTGGTGCAAGTTAACCTGTCGTGATGGACCGCTTCAGCCACTTTTGTCCGCCAGTAGACTGTAAAGACTCGCTTGAGCTGTTGGAGGAGAAATAAAGAAAAAGCATTTCCTTAGATAGCACTAAAACGGGCAGAAGGTCAAATCTGTTTTCCGCACACACTATATCAATTTTTCTAATTAGTTAGTGTCAGGGTATATATATATATATATATATATATATATATATATATATATATATATATATATATATATATATATATATATATATATATATATATATATATATATATATATATATATATATATATATATATATACATATATACACACACATGTATGTGGAAGACTCTTTCTTCCTGGTTCTTCGGACCACCAAGCACCAACATGACAGGCTCTTCCAGGTTCACGGATGTTGCAGCTTAGCTGAGGTTCCTGGGCACGGAGCAAATTCTCTCGTGACAAGTGCCCCGCCGTGTGGAGTTTTGCTCGTACTGGATTTCATTTTTACTGGAGCTTGGACCCTCCTCCAAACTTTCCTTAATTATGTACCCCAAGCCTGTGGAGGTTAGGGAACATCAGGGGATCCAGCCATTCATCCCAATTTGGTTTGTCCTCGTGCGTAAACTTACGGATCATGGTTTTTAGCGTCTTATTTAACCGCTCCACCAGCCCGTCAGTTTGTGGGTGGTGCACGCCGGTGCGGATCGCTTTAATTCCCAATAACCCGTACAGTTCCGTTATTGTGCGTGACATAAATGACGTGCCCTGGTCAGTCAGAATCTCTTTCGGGATTCCAACTCGGGAGATGACCTGAAACAGAGCTTGCGCTACACTCTTTGCAGAGATGGACCGCAGGGGCACTGCTTTGGGATAGCATGTTGCGTAATCCACCAGGACTAACACAAAACAATATACCCATGTGCTCGGGTAAAATGGTCCGATGAGGTCCATCCCAATTCTCTCGAATAGGACCTCCATGAGCGGCAATGGCCTTAAAGGTGCCTTCAGAGTGGCTGCCTAATTCACCAGCTGGCAGACCAGGCAGGCAGTGCACCACCGGCGCACGTCTTCCCAGATGCCCGGCCAACAGAATCAGACCATGACCCGATTAAGTGTTTTATTATACTCCATGCTGCCAGACATGGGATTGCAGTGCGCAGCCTGGAAAACCATTCAATATGTATATATATATACTGTATTTCCTTGAATTTCCGCCGGGGCGCTAATTATTTTAAAACCTCTTCTCACTCTGGCGCTTACCAACCAGGTAAATTTAGGCCTGCGCTTATAAATTTGAGTGTGTAAGGATACCATCATGAAAAGCACATTTAATTTTAAAAAAACGTTATTTTCTTAACTTTACTTATAAATGAAGTCCATGCGCAGCTCCTTCTGATCAAAAGCATGGATAAGTCTTCCTTACCTTTCTTCAGTTTTAAAAGTCTCTCTGTCTCGATGGAGATCTTCCTTTATTACCTCCTGCTTCGATTGAAAGTCCAGTTTGTAATCCTCCATGTTGAAAGTGCAAGCGAGAGGAAAAAATAAACGATCGCTGCTCACTCTTGCTGCTTGTTGTCACTTCTTCTGCAGCCGAGTAGCCGCAAGAAGGATCACTAGCGCCCTCTACCACCAGAAGGCGGGAGTCATTTAATGACTCATATTTGACACACGCAGCTATGATATATTAATAAAACATAGCTGCTTACTGTTTTTTTAAGCATATTCAATAGGGTGGACCTTAAATCCTACTGAATAGCTCTTAATCTATGCGATTTCAAATTATTGAAATCAGCCTCCTCCATTTTGAAAATGATGACAGGTGAAGTGTCACTCGTGACGTGACGAGTTTGACCCGGTGGAATTTTTAGACATGCGCTAATAAAAATAATATTTTGCGAAACGAGTTTGACCCGGTGTTAATCCTGAGTTGGCAGTAATTCAATAGTATGCTAATGCGTGTACTATATACCCGGCGGAAATTCAAGGAAATACGGTATATATAAAACCAAAAATAAAATACAATCCTTGAATTTACAATAATGGAAAAAAATTGTCAGTCACAGAAATACTGTCAAAATTGTGCAAATTACACAATAAAAAATATGTATCCGAATTTGATAAGAAAAAAAAAAAAGGGGAGAAAAAAATACTTTTTTAGAATAAAGTTGTAATTCAAAGATAATTCATAAAAAGGATAAATCATCATAACCAATGTAATTATATACAATATATTTTACAAGAAATAAGTATATGTAACAGTACACAAAAAGGCGGTAACTCATTTAGAAATAGCAAGATTTGTCGAGGATGTGGAGTTATGGTTGGTAAGGAGTTTTACAAATAATATTTGTTTATTTTGGGAGAAAACATTTTTTTTTTAGAACTAAGTGGGTAAACTGAGTAAAATATGATGCACAGTTCACTGCACACAGAGCACATGGACCCAAGTAATAAAAACCATCCATCCGCGCCACACTATATGCTAATATATCTTCCACTCTAGCACATCAACATGTTCCATATTAAATTCCACAATACTACTTTCCAGCTGTATTTGAATAGGGCAACATAGTAAAATGCTTATTTTTTTTTTTTTTTTTTTTTTTTTTTTTGCATCCTGCTTGATGGATCGTGTCATTCGGAATGAGATGTGAAGGGAAACACGTGTTGGACGTATTAGCATGAGCTCAGGGTCGTCACGCTGCGCCGCTCCTGTACGTTACGAGGCGTCCAGCAAACATGCGGTGAATGCACACTGCGACAAAAAGGCAAGTAGATTCAATCTGGAAAAAGCTCGCCCGAGGACACGAGAGCGTCAGGTGACGCTAATAAACCGCGAGGATCCGATGTGTCTGAGGCCGGCCGGTGGCGAAGGCTCGTTGCGTTTGACCTCCTTCATCACTGTGATGGATTTGTCCAATAAAGCGACACACCAGCTGTGTTTAACCTTAACAAAAAAAACACATTTATATGACATGTTTATTATCGAGTG
>NC_084614.1:66434889-66687389 GCF_033978795.1 Nerophis ophidion
ATTAATAAATACTATTAAATGAATAAAAGTGCATGTTAATAATGTATTTCATAAGAATGTTAACAAAAACTATTATTACAATATATAGTTAATTATTCAGAATATCGAATACCGTACAAATAAAATGTCAGTAATTTATTACTCTAAATTAAATATTAGCAAGGTGGTTTGTATGTAGTAGCCTATTTAATAATAATAATAGATCTGATTATTATTATACTACCTTGTTTTGTTTAAAGAACAGTGTTTTATCTGAAAACCTACTTGCAGGTGTTCACATTCGGGTGGCGGGAGGACATCCGCGTGGGCGACCCTTTGCACACAAAGAAGGTTTGCTTTGACGCCGTCTCCAACAACAGCCCTGTCACGCTGTACGACTGTCACGGCATGAAGGGCAACCAGCTGTGGTGCTACCGAAAGGTAAACAACACTTTTTATTTTTTTACAGTCCATGACATGATATGTAGCGTGTACAGTCTTGGTCAAAAGTTTACATCTACTTGTAAAAACATAATGTCCTGGCTGTCTTGAGTTTCCAATAATTTCTACAACTTTTATTTTTTTGTGATAGAATGATGGGAACACATACTTGTTGGTCACAAAAAACATTCATGAGGTTTGGTTCTTTTATGAATTTATTATGGGTCTAATGAAAATGTGTCCAAATCTGCTTGGTCAAAAGTTTACATACAACAACATACATTACCAATTTTGGTGATGTCGAAAAGTTATTATCAAATCAAATTAGCTTAAACGCATGGCCTCTTAACTTCATGTCAGTGATTGTGATTGACTACACGTGTTGACTTCTCTGAGCCCATTTACTGTAAATAGGGCTCATGTGAAGCAGTCATTAGACTCGGTTACAAACGCGACAATGGGAAAGTCAAAGGAACTCAGCTTGAATCTGAAAAAGCGAATCATTGACTTGAAAAAGTCAGGAACGTCACTTGGAGCTATTTCAAAACAGCTTAATATGTTTGGAGGAGAAAATGTGAGGCCTTTATTCCCAAGAACACCCACCCTACTGTCAAGCATGGTGGTGGTAGTATTATGCTCTGGCCTGTTTTGCAGCCAATGGAATTGGTTCTTTACAGAGAGCAAATGGGCCAATAAAAAAGGAGGATTACCTCGAAATTCTTCAGGACAACCTAAAATTATCATCCTGGACAATGACCCCAAACACACATCAAAAGTGGTAAAGGAATGGCTAAATCAGGCTAGAATTAAGGTTTTAGAATGGCCTTCCCAAAGTCCTGACTTAAACGTGTGGACAATGCTGAAGAAACAAGTCCATGTCAGAAAACCAATAAATTGAGCTGAACTGCACCAATTTTGTCAAGGGGAGTGGTCAAAAATTCCACCAGAAGCTTGTGGATGGCTACCAAAAGTGCCGTATTGCAGTGAAACTTGCCAAGGGACATGTAACCAAATATTAACATTCATAAAATTCATGAATGTTTTTTGACCAACAAGTATGTGCTCCAATCACTCTATCACCAAAAAAATAAGATTTGAAAAAAATATTAGAAACTCAAGACAGCCATGACATTATGTTCTTTACAAGTGGATGTAAACTTTTGACCACGACTGTATATATTACTTTAGTATGTGATATCCAGTACATAGTATTTAGTACCAGGTACCCGGTATCATATGTGTAAAATAAAGTCGTAACCGATACTTCTTGTAAATGCCAAATGTCAGTACCGATTATTGACCGGGTCTCTCGTACATAGTATCCAGTTTAGTATTCAATATGTAGTATCTAATTTAGTATGTGGTATTATTAATATCTAATAATTTAACATCTGTTGTCTAATCCAGTGTTTTTCAACCTTTTTTGAGCCAAGGCACATTTTTTGCGTTGAAAATATCCCGAGGCATACCACCAGCAGAAATCATTAAAAAAAACGAAACTCGGTTGACAGTAAAAAGTTGTTGTCGCTATTGTTGGATATGACTTTAAAGCATAACCAAGCATGCATCACCATAGCTCTTGTCTCAAAGTAGGTGTACTGTCACCACCTGTCACATCACATCATTTTTTGCTGTTTTCCTGTGTGTAGTGTTTTTGGTTCTTGTCTTGTGCTCCTATTTTGGTGGCGTTTTCTCTTTTTTTGGTACTTTCCTGTAGCAGTTTCAGGTCTTGCTTTGAGCGATATTTCCTGCATCTACTATGTTTTAGCATTCAAGAATATTTCAGTTGTTTTTATCATTCTTTGTGGGGACTGTCATGTCATGTTCGGATGTACTTTATGGACGCCGTCTTTGCTCCACAGTAAGTCTTTGCTGTCGACCAGCATTCTGTTTTTGTTTACTTTTTAGCTATTTCAAATTCCCTAAACTTCAATGCCTTTTCTTAGGGGCACTTACTTTTTGTTCATTTTTGGTTTAAGTATTAGACACCTTTTTACCTGCATGCTGCCTCCTGCTGTTTCCGACATCTACAAAGCATTTAGCAACCTACTGATATGGAAGAGTATTACACGGTTACTCTGCCGAGCTCTAGACAGTAACGATACTCAACAACAACACATCATTTGCAAACTATAATTACTGGTTTGCAAAATATATTTTTTACCCCAAATAGGTGAAATTAGATCATCTCCCACGGCACACCAGACTGTATCTCACGGCACACTAGTGTGCCGCGGCACAGCGGTTGAAAAAGACTGGTCTAGTATAGTGTATGTCAACTTTTGACCACAACCGAACCGTATTTTTCGGAGTATAAGTCGCACCAGCCAAAAATGCATAATAAAGAAGGAAAAAAAACATATATAAGTAGCACTGGAGTATAAGGCGCATTTTGGGGGGACATTTATTTGATAAAACCCAACACCCTTCCATCCATCCATTTTCTACCGCTTATTTCCTTTGGGGTCGCGGGGGGCGCTGGTGCCTATCTCAGCTACAATCGGGCGTAAGGCGGATTACACCCTGGACAAGTTGCCACCTCATCACATAGCCAACACAGATAGACAGACCACATTCACCCTCACATTCACACACTAGGGCAAATGTAGTGTTGCCAATCAACCTATCCCCAACACCAAGAATAGAAATTTGAAAGGCAATTTAAAATAAATAAAGAATAGTGAACAACAGACTGAATAAGTGTACGTTATATGAGGCATAAATAACCAACTGAGAAGATGCCTGGTATGTTAACGTAACATATTATGGTAAGAGTCATTCAAATAACTATAACATATAGAACCCACTATGCGTTTACCAAACAATCTGTCGTTCTTAATTGCTAAATCCGATGAAATCTTATACGTCTAGTCCAGTGGTTCTTAATCTGGGTTCGATCGAACCCTAGGGGTTTGGTGAGTCGGCCTCAGGGGTTCGGCGGAGCCTCCGCCACGGAGGTAAAGACATATCCGACTTATCGTGTCAATAAAACGTTCTCCTTATCAACGTATTATGGATACCCCCAAACAATGTTCCATATAATTTTCCATCTGATTTGCAGCTTGTTTGATTGATCGATTTGAAACCTTTACTAGCAGATTGCAAAGGAAGAGAATACATTATATGAAACGGTACAGTTTACACAGTACAGTACATATTCCGTACAATTGACCACTAAATGGTAACACCCAAATAAGTTTTTCCACTTGTTTCAATCGGGGTCCACGTTAATCAATTCATGGTAATGTGTTTAAGGTGTGTAATATGTTGTGAGTTCATGCACTGTGTTGGTTTTGTTCTTTGAACAAGGTGATGTTCATGCATGGTTCATTTTGTGCACCAGTAAAAAAACATAGCTTTTTCTTGAATATGTAAAAAAAATCAATTAAAAGGTATTTTTCACTGAAGAAGGGTTTGGTGAATGTGCATATGAAACTGGTGGGGTTCGGTACCTCCAACAAGGTTAGGAACCACTGGTCTAGTCTCTTACGTGAATGAGCTAAATAATATTATTTGATATTTTACGGCAATGTGTTAATAATTTCATACATAAGTCACTCCTGAGTATAAGTCGCACCCCCGGCCAAACTATGAAAAAAACTGCGACTTATAGTCCGAAAAATACGGTATGTGTTATTTGAACACAAGGCGTCTTTTTTTTTTACTTCGCTACAACCATTTTGTGTCCTCCCTTCCTGTTTTTGTCCTCTATCAGGACAAGAGCTTGTATCACCCCGTTAGCAACAGCTGCATCGACAGCAACGCCAGCGAGCGCCGCGTCTTCATGAACACGTGCGACCCCGCCTCCACCAGCCAGCGGTGGCAATTCGACAAAACCAACGAGGACGTGCTGGAGGGCTTCAACCGCCAGGCGGCCGACTGAGCTGCTACCCGTCTGCCGGGGGAGTTTGACTGATGGGGGCTTTGGTCCCCGAATGTGCCGACATTCCTGCCTCCTATTTCCAGGACTCTTATTTGCAGCCACTCCTCGCCGCCGGGTTCCTGATTTGAACAGCTCCGGTTTATCTCCATGTCTTCCACCTCACAAATCCTCTATGTTTCGCCGCCTTCGACAACACAATCCTGCCATGGGGCTCGGGGGCGGGCGGCGTCTCCGGGTGGTGGTGTCGCCTGTTCTTCCTGGCTGAGCCTAAGTGCTTGTGACACCTGGGTGAAGCCAGGCAGAACCATTCGAAAAATCCCCGGGAGGATTGATATACCCCCACCCTCTCCCACCACCCTCCTGCCTTCGCCTGCAACTTGATATAATCTGCTGTCTGTCAATTTCCTTTCCTCCTGTCTGTTTTTAACTTTGGAAAATGTACTTTTTCCAGCTGCTATCGCCTCCTTTACGGTCTATTTTGCTGCTGCCCTCCTGGCTGGATGGACGGATGAACGCGGGGGGCTCGTTATGGGCGGCGGCGTCCACCCAGCTGACATCACTTTTAGCATAGAGCGCCAGCATGGGGGCCCTTACTCCAGGACTAGAGGCGGCGCCCACAATGTGGCTCCCCCGGGGGGAGGTCGGGGTCCCGTAGCAACTTTTATGCACTTGTAAAACACTTGAATGAAATCTTAGTGCCTTGTTGAAAATGTTAGGAGTGTGTTTGTTTATCTGTGTGTGTGTGTTTGTGTGTTGGACAAATACCCGGATGATTCGAGTCAGTTGAAACTGATTGGACCGTGACCCTGGCAAGGCACCCCAAAGGCCCCCGCCCACTTCCAAGCGAAATGAGTGAGTAAAACTACTTTAATAGTAGCCACAACCTTTATTTTGAAGGGATGTCGTGTTTGATTTATCGCCCCTACTTGTTCAGTCCTAAGTCTGTTTATCCTCCTGAGAACCAGCGTCCTCTAGAGCAGTGGTCCCCAAAGGTCGTGGCCCAATTTGTACCGGGCCGCAGAATAATTTTTTATTCATTTTTATTTAAAAATAAATGAAGATATATATTTTTTATTTTTTATTAAATCAACATAAAAAACACAATGTACACTTACAATTAGTGCACCAACCACAAAAACTTCCCTTTTTCATGACAAAAATGTCCCTTTTTCATGACAAAGGGAAAAAAAAAAAAAAAAAAAAAGGATCCCTCCCCACCCCGGGCCGCGGGACAAATTATTAAGCGTGGACCGGTCCGCGGATACAAAAAGGTTGGGGACCACTGCTCTAGAGCAGTGTTTTTCAACCTTTTCTGAACATAGGCACTTGTTTTTTTCATTGAAAAAATTCTGAGGCACACCGCCAGCAGAAAACATTAAAAAAAAAAAAAAAAATGAAACCGATTTTAACAATAAAAAAAACGATATTGACAATAAAAATTCGTTCTCGCAATCGTCGGAAATAAATTCAAACCATAACCAACCATGCATCACTACAGCTCGGGGGTCTTTAGCACCGCCCTTGTGGCTCTCTGGAGCTTTTTCAAAAATGTATGAAAAATGGAAAAAGATGAGGGGGGAAAAATATAAAAAACATATTTTTTGTTTTAATACGTTTTTTGTTGGACAAACATGACACAAACCTCCCTAAATGTTATAAAGCACACTGTTTTTATAAAAAATGCTTCACTGATCGAGTATTTGGCGAGTGCCGTTTTGTCCTACTAATTTTGGCGGTCCTTGAATTCACCGTAGTTTGTTTACATGTATAACTTTCTCCGACTCTCTAAGACGTGTTTTATGCTACTTCTTTTTTTGTGTCATTGTGTCCACCAAACTTTTTAACGTTGTGCATGAATGCACAAAGGTGAGTTTTGTTGATTGACTTGTGTGGAGTGATAATCATTCATATTCGGTCACTGCATGACTGCAAGCTAATTGATGCTAACATGCTTTTTAGACTGGCTATATGTACATATTGCATCATTATGCTTTATTGTAGGTATATTTCCTTTAAGTCCTCTTAATTCAATTCATATCTCATGACACATTATCTGTATGTAATAGGGGTGTGGGAAAAATCAATTCGAATATGAATCGCGATTCTCACGTGCGATTCAGAATCTATTCTCTTTTTTTTTTTAAATCAATATTTTTATTTTTATTTAATTTTTTATCAATCCAACAAAACACTACACAGCAATACCATAACAATGCAATCCAATTCCAAAACCAAACCCGACCCAGCAACACTCAGAACTGCAATTGAAAGGAGACACAAACACGACACAGAACAAACCAAAAGTAGTGAAACAAAAATAAATATTATCAACAACAGTATCAATATTAGTTATAATTTTAGCATAGCAGTGATTAAAAATCCCTCATTGACATTATCATTGGACATTTATAAAAATAAAACAATAGTGTCAGAGTGGCTTACACTTGCATCGCATCTCATAAGCTTGACAACACACTGTGTCCAATGTTTTCAAAAAGATAAAATAAGTCGTATTTTTGGTTCGTTTAATAGTTAAAACTAATTTACATTATTGCAATCAGTTGATGAAACATTGTCCTTTACAATTATAAAAGTTTTTTTTTAAAATCTACTACTCTGCTTGCATGTCAGCAGACTGGGGTAGATCCTGCTGAAATCCTATGTATTGAATGAATACAGAATCCTTTTGAATCGGAAAAATATCCTTTTTGAATCGAAAATCGCGTTGAATCGAAAAAATCGATATATAATCGAATCGCGACCCCAAGAATCGATATTGTTTGAAATCGTGGGACACCCAAAGATTAGTATGCAATATGGCTTTTATTTTTTTGCGGCTCCAGACATGTTTATTGTATTTTTGGTCCAAAATGGCCCTTTTAAAAATTGTAGGCTGCTGACCCCTGCTATACTGTAGCTCTTGTCTCAAAGTATGTCTCATTTCATATTTTTAGTGTTTTCCTGTGCGTAGTGTTTTAGATTTTGTCTTGCGCTGCAATTCTGGTGGCTTTTCCTCTTTTGTTGGTATTTTCCTGGAGCAGTTCCATGTCTTCCTTGAGCGCTATTCCCCCGCAGCTGCTTTGTTTTAGCAATCAAGACTATTTAAGATGTGCGGATGCTATCCTTTTTTGTGGGGACATTGTTGATTGTCATGTCACGTACGGATGTACTTTGTGGACGCCGTCTGCTCAACACGCTGTAAGTCTTTGCTGTCGTCCAGCATTCTTTTTTTGTTTACTTTGCAGACAGTTCAGTTTTAGCTTCGTTTTGCATAGCCATCCCTAAACTTCAATGTGTTTTCTTAGCGGCACTCGCCTTTTGTTTGTTTTTGGTTTAAGTTTCAGATACCTTTTTACTGACACGGCGCCTCCCACATATTGTGATCACAACAAACCATCTTCCCGACACCTACAAAGCAATTAGCTACCTGCTGCCACCTACTGATATGGAAGAGCTCTAGACAGCACAGACACTCAACGACGGCACATTTGCAGATTATAATTACTGGTTTGCAAAAAATATTTTTAACCCAATTTGGTTGAAATATCATAATCTCCAACGGCACGCTAGGCACAGTGGTTGAAAAACACTGCTCTAGAGTAGACATTTGTAACTCCCGTTTTCCCTTTTGTCAGTTAAGTTAATCCCAGTATAGTTTAGTTTTATTTTTTTCTTGTTCAGAGTCGTGTATAAAGAGAGTACGGCCAACCCGGTTCCAGGCGATCTCCCCAATGATTGGTCAAAAGTCACTCGCCTGACTTCAGGGCGCCATGACTGCTGCTAACATTGAGCTGATGCTATGTGTCCGCGGTGCTTCCTCGATGACTTCCTCCTTGTGCTAATGCAAATAATAGCAGAAGAAATATAAGAGGGCTTCACGGTGGCAGAGGGGTTAGTGCGTCTGCCTCACAATACGAAGGTCCTGCAGTCCTGGGTTCAAATCCAGGCTCGGGATCTTTCTGTGTGGAGTTTGCATGTTCTCCCCGTGAATGCGTGGGTTCCCTCCGGGTACTCCGGCTTCCTCCCACTTCCAAAGACATGCACCTGGGGATAGGTGTATTGGCAACACTAAATTGGCCCTAGTGTGTGAATGTGAGTGTGAATGTTGTCTGTCTATCTGTGTTGGCCCTGCGATGAGGTGGCGACTTGTCCAGGGTGTACCCCGCCTTCCGCCCGATTGTAGCTGAGATAGGCGCCAGCGCCCCCCGCGACCCCAAAATGGAATAAGCGGTAGTAAATGGATGGATGGAAATATAAGAGATGGTTTGACGAAAACAGACGTATTTCCTTGAATTGGCGCTAATTAATTTAAAACCTCTTCTCACTCTTACGCTTACCAAAGGCATGGGGTAAAAGTAAGCATGCGCTAAATATTTTAAAACCTCTTCTCACTCCAGCACTTACCAAAGGTATGCAGTAAAAATTTGAGTGTGATGTAAGATTGGACCTTAAATCCTACTGAATAGCTCTTAATCTTCTTCCATTTATGCGATTTCAAATTACCGGTATTGAAATTAGCTTCCTCCATTTTGAAAATGATGAAAGGGGAAGTGTCACTTGGACGTCACGAGTTTGACCAGGCGGTAATACTAAGCATGCGCTAATTATTTTGGGAAGCGAGTTTGACCCGGCAATTCAAGGAAATACGGTATCTTTGAATCTGAGTAAAACTAAAACAATGCTATTTGGTAACAGTGTGGAAGATAAAGTCAAACTCAAATACACGGAGTAGACATTGAAAGAGTAAAAGAAATAATAGATGAGTAATTTGAACTGGAAATCTCATTAAAAATATACAACGTAAAGTGGCAAGAAATACATCAAAAATCCATCCATCCATCCATTTTCTACTGCTTGTCTGAATTAAGCACAAATCCTTCCATATTTTCTACTGCTCACCAGTGTTACCATATCCGAGTTATTGTGCAGAAATGTGGGTAAATAAGTACAAAAGTACACCTATTCACTTAAAAAGTTAAAGTTAAAATACCAATGATTGTCAGACAGACACAAGGTTTGGTGATATTAACCTCTGCATTTGACCCATCCCCTTGTTCCACCCCCTGGGAGGTGAGGAGAGCAGTGAGCAGCAGCATGTAGCCGCGCCCGGGAATCATTTTTGCTACAAAAAAAGAAAGATCAGTCATAATCAATTTTCGCTCCAACTTTTCACATGTGTGAGCAGACGCCGAAACTCTTTGAGCATTCAGTGAATGTGAATGACGGCAGACGTGCACACTGTTATGCGCTTATCTTTTTATTCCATTTTGTGCGCGTCCTAGATTTGCCGTGCGCAGAGGACCCGTGAGCAGTGTGCAATTGCACAGGCGCGTACCTTAGAGGGAATGTCGGTCGTAATATTACACAATGTGTGATACATGCAGTGATTACAAATACACCACAGTTGACATACTTTACACAAATGTCACAATTTTCCTGGGATTGTTGGTCCAAAGCTAATGAAGATTTTGACACATTGAGGTTAATATCGGGTTGCGTGTGAGAGTGCACAAAACACTGCAGGAGTGTAACAGCAGAGTGTTTGGCATCAAATTAGACTTTCACAAGGTAAAAGCGTGTTTTATTGTACGTTTATCAGCTGGAGTACTGTATGTTTATAACTATATTTACATGTCATATTTAGTTTTACTTCGTGAAAATGAGCAACGTCAAAATGACAGCAGTTGCACGTCCTTGGTAGCAAACATGGCGTCTCTTGTGTAGTTGGCCATACTCTATACACGGCTCTGCCTTTGTTGGGCGCCAAAAAATATATTTCTCTACCGTGGTCCGCATTGGGCGCATCAATACTCAGTTGACAATTTAAAATAAACGGAAAAAGTCTGGCGCTAAAGTCATACAGAAGTTTCCTTAAAGGCCTACTGAAACCCACTACTACCGACCACGCAGTCTGATAATTTATATATCAATGATGAAATATTAACATTGCAACACATGCCAATACGGCATTTTTAGTTTACTAAATTGCAATTAAAAATTTCCCGGGAGTTTCGTCTTGGAAACGTTGTGTAATGATGACGTGTACGCAGGACGTCACGCGTTTTTAGGAAGTATGAGCGCTACGCACACACACACACAGGTAAAAGTCGTCTGCTTTAACCGCATAATTACACAGTATTTTGGAGATCTGTGTTGCTGAATCTTTTGCAATTTGTTCAGTTAATATTGGAGAAGTCACAGTAGAAAGATGGCTTTGGGAAGCTTTAGCCTTTAGCCACACAAACACACGGTGATTCCTTGTTTAAAATTCCCGGAGGTGAAACTTTACTATGGATCAGAGCGCGGTCAAGCTGACATGGATCCCAACAGAATGTCAACCAGCAGGTTTCGGTGAGAAAATTGTGGTTAAAAAGTCGCCACTTTCCGGATATCAGCTGAGCTTGTGTCGTCCGTACAGCTACCGTCGACTCCCCTGAGACATTGGCGTCAACACACCCGTGGAAAAACCCCTCCGACTATCAGTTACTGTTAAACTCACTAAAACACTAGCAACACAATAGAAAGATAAGGGATTTCCCAGAATTATCCTAGTAAATGTGTTTAAAAACATCGGAATACATCCCAATGCTATCGCGTTTTTTTTTCTAGTCCGTCGCTGTCAATATCCTCAAACACAAATCTTTCATCCTCGCTCAAATTAATGGGGAAATTGTCGTTTTCTCGGTCCGAATAGCTGTTTTGTTGGAGGCTCCCATTAAAATCAATGTTAATATGTGATGAGCCCTCAACATGTGACGTCATCGTCACAAAGGCGAGGCTTTTTCAGGAAGTACCAAAAGTGGCGAACTTTATCGTCGATTTTCTCTACTAAATCCTTTCAGCAAAAATATGGCAATATCGTGAAATGATCAAGTATGACACATAGAATGGACCTGCTATTCCCGTTTAAATAAGAAAATCTCATTTCAGTAGGCCTTTAAGTGCAAAAATGATGACTAAAATGGTGAAGCTATCTTTTCATTTGCTCTTTAACTTTATTGACGGTTTAGTTAAGAAACAGTCATTAATAATTTGGTTTATATATTTTAGCACAACATAATTGTACATCAAAGATTTGTGTCTCTTCGAATGCGGCATATTTGTTTAGTTCTTATTGTTCTTATGAGTCTGACCTAAGCCAAAGGTTTATGTGTTAAATAAATAATAAACTTTGTGATTAAACTGTAAGTAGGCTACATATAATTATTGAATACGATTAAAATCAAGAGTAAGATTACTAATTCAGTGTTTATATTTGAGTGGGCCACAGGCCCCTTTGTAGTAGAAACGTTGGGCTTTGAGGTCAACAAGGTTAAGAACCCCTGTTTTAGGCTGTGGATGACGGTTGAAACATGTAAAGGTAAAAAAAATAAAAAAACTCCATGTATCCAAAAGAAAAGTTGCAGAAAGTTCCAGTTCTCAGGAGGATATAATCAAGGGAACTTTTTTTTAGGTATAATTCTGTCTTATTTTAGTCCTGTGGTTCTTCTCGTGATCCTTAAATGTGACATTTTTATTTTTGTTTCTTTTTAATATCTTCATATGCACTTTTGGGTGCGTGTCATCCCATACTAGGAGTAATCTTCGATGGAAACTCCAAACATTTGTTTTATTTAGTCCATGTTCAACTGGTGCTAATTCTAGAGAGGGTTAAATGAAAATGTTCAGGCCGCCTGGAACATGTAAATCATCTAAAGTACAATCAAAGTTTTTTTTATTGTGCCCCTGTTTTGTTTAAAAAAAAAAAAATCTAATCAGTGCTACCGTAGGAAAAATAAGAATGAATCCTATTCTTGTGTTTATGTCATGTGACCAATCCACGTGTAGCCAATGTTGTTTTGTACGTAAATGAAAAATCTCCATTGTCATTTTCTACTGACGTTACAAGTGTAAACGGTTATTTAGATATTTAACAAAGTGTACAATGAAGCTGGAATTGTATGATATTTTTTGCCGAGAATTATAACAAAAGAAAATAAAGGTTTCTATATTTGGATGAAAATCGTACACAAAGTGTGCAGGGTTGTTTGTTTTTTGTTTGTTTGTTTTTCATTGAATGAAACTTAATAGTTTTAGAGTTTTTACTGGCAAGGTAATGATTCTCATTAAAAATTAATACAGTTGTAAAAAATGAATAAAAAATTTATACTTGGATAAAATTTGTACAAAAGTGTGGATTATTTTTCGATATTTTTTTTGTGTATTATTAAACTTTATATTTCAAGTTTGTTTACTGACTAATTTACATGCTTCTCTTAATAAATAATACAATTAAAAAAAAAAAAATTAAGGTTTCTATGTTGTATATTTATAAAAATTGTGTGTGTGTGTGTGTGTGTGTGTGTGTGTGTGTGTGTGTGTGTGTGTGTGTGTGTGTGTGTGTGTGTGTGTGTGTGTGTGTGTGTGTGTGTGTGTGTGTGTACATATGTATATACAGTATATATATATATGTATGTGTGTGTGTGTATATAAATAAAAATACGTGTAGATTTACAGATATATATTTGGATATGTATATTTACATATAAATATATATATGAAATATACATGTGTGTATAAATATATATATATATATACATATATACTTGTGTGTGTATATAGTATACATGTGTGTGTATATAGTATACATGTGTGTGTATATATATATGTATACATATATATATGTGTACATATATATATGTATGTGTGTGTATATATATATATATATATATATATATATATATATGTGTGTATGTGTATCCATATAAATAAATGATAAATGGGTTGTACTTGTTTAGCGCTTTTCTACCTTCAAGGTACTCAAAGCGCTTTGACACTACTTCCACATTCACCCATTCACACACTGATGGAGGGAGCTGCCATGCAAGGCGCTAACCAGCACCCATCAGGAGCAAGGGTGAAGTGTCTTGTTTATGACACAACGGACGTGACGAGGTTGGTACTAGGTGGGGATTGAACCTGGGACCCTCGGGTTGCGCACGGCCACTCTTCCACTGCGCCACGCCGTATATATATATATATATATATATATATGGTTGTATTAATTTGTTTATGTATATTATGAAACTAGTATTTTTTTTTTGACAAGTTCATATGTTCATATCAATCAATCAGTCAATCACAAGTGTCTCAAAGGGCTGCACAAGCCACAACGACATCCGCGGTACAGAGCCCATGTAAGGGCAAGGAAAAACTCACCCCAGTGGGACATCGATGTGAATGACTATGAGAAACCTTGGAGAGGACCGCATAATATTAACATTATATTGTGAAAGTCCAGTCAACTGTAGATCTAACATAATAGTGAGATATCTTGTGAGAATTATTTGTAATTGTTATAAAAAGAAAAATATATTTTTATATTTGAATGAAAATTATACAAAAAGTATGCGCTATTTTTTTATATTATTTTACTTTATAGTTCAAAACTTTTTACTTACACGTGAATATGTGTCTTGTGAGAAAGTAATACAGTTGTAAAAATATTTATTTTATATGCAGGTCAAATGTAAGGACCCTTTTTATCCTCAGATGGCGCATAGCCATAATGGAACGAACGCACACTGTATCAATGCAGTGTCAATACAATTATGGAATGTACCATACACTCACTTAGGGGTCAAATACCTATTCCTACAAAATACAAACCCCGTTTCCATATGAGTTGGGAAATTGTGTTGGATGTAAATGTAAACGAAATACTATGATTTGCAAATCATTTTCAACCCATATTCAGTTGAATATGCTGCAAAAACAACATATTTGATGTTCAAACTGATAAACTTTTTTTTTTTTTTGCAAATAATCATTAACTTTAGAATTTGATGCCAGCAACAGGTGACAAAGAAGTTGGGAAATGTGGCAATAAATACTGATAAAGTTGAGAAATGCTCATCAAACACTTATTTGGAACATCCCACAGGTGTCCAGGCTAATTGGGAACAGGTCGGTGCTATGATTGGGTATAAAAGCAGCTTCCATGAAATGCTAAGTAATTCACAAACAAGAATGGGGTGAGGGTCACCACTTTATAAGCAAGTTGTTGAACAGTTTTTGAACAACATTTTTTAACGAGCTATTGCAAGGAATTTATGGATTTTACCATCTATGGTCCGTAAAATCATCAAAAGGTTTAAAGAATCTGGAGAAATCACTGCACGTAAGCGATTATATTACGGACCTTTGACCCCTCAGGCGGTACTGCATCCAAAACCGACATCAGTGTGTAAAGGATATCACCACATGGGCTGAGAAACTCTTCATAAAACCACTGTCAGTAACTACAGTTGGTCGCTACATCTGTAAGTGCAAGTTAAAACTCTGCTATGCAAAGCAAAACCCATTTATCAACAATATCCTGAAACGCCGCCGGCTTCTCTGGGCCAGAGATCTTCTAAGATGGACTGACGCAAAGTGTAAAAGTGTTCTGTGGTCTGACGAGTCCACATTTCAAATGATATTTGGAAACTGTGGATGTGGTGTCCTCCAGAACAAAGAGGAAAATAACCATCCGGATTTTTATAGACGCAAAGTTCAAAAGCCAGCATCTGTGATGGTATGGGGGTGTATTAGTGCCCAGGGCATGGGTAACTAACACATCTGTGAAGGCACCATTAATGCTGAAAGGTCCATACAGGTTTTGGAGCAATATATGTTGTCATCCAAGCAACATTATCATGGACGCCCCTGCTTATTTCAGCAAGACAATGCCAAGCCACGTGTTACAACAGCGTGGTTTCGTAGTAAAAGAGTGCGGGTACTTTCCTGGCCCGCCTGCAGTCCAGACCTGTCTCCCATTGAAAATGTGTGGCGCATTATGAAGCGTAAAATACGACAGCGGAGACCCCGGACTGTTGAACGACTGAAGCTCTACATAAAACAAGAATGAGAAAGAATTCCACTTTCAAAGCTTCAACAATTAGTTTCCTCAGTTCCCAAAACGTTTGAGTGTTTTTAAAATGAAAAAGTGATGTAACACAGTGGTGAACATGCCCTTTCCCAATTACTGTGGCACGTGTTTCAGCCAAGGAATTCTAAGTTAATTATTATTTGCAAAAAAAAATAAAAATTTATGAGTTTGAACATTAAATATCTTGTTTTTGTAGTGCATTCAACTGAATATGGGTTGAAAATTATTTGCAAATCATTGTATTCCGTTTATATTTACATCTAACACAATTTCCCAACTCATATGGAAACGGGGTTTGTAGATAAGTGATGTGGAAACACTGTGCTGAAAACATACATGTTTGCCATGAAATATCGTATGATTGTAGTTAACCACATCATATCCCATCAGACACCATCAGGATTGTTGTTTTTTTATCTTGCCTTCCTGCACAAGTGGATGAAAACACAATTAAGAGTGTCATTGCTCTTCCTCATGGAGAAGTTGGGGAATTACACTTACAAAACATGACTTAGGGCTTATAACGCTTGGCTCTCCGAGTACCACCATTACGACAAACATTAAAACAAAATAGCGACGTGGGCCTAAGTATTCATCAAAAACAAGGCAGAAGTTTTATTTAACGACTTAATGTATTATTGTTGGCCACTGTAACTTTGCACACTGTTTGAACAGTGACACCGTGTTTGAATATAGGAAAATAAAACACTGTACTTTAATCAAGTGATGGACGTACTACTATATGCAGCCCTCGTACTTCAAGAATAACTGATTTAGGGGGGAAAAGTACAGCATGTAAAGCATCCACGATAAATCTGAAAAATGTCGACAACTATCAGAAGTCTCGTTAATGTGACAGAAATATGTCAATGTTTTTCGAGTTGTTTGCAGACGGTGATGACGGAGCACCAGCTGCACGGCGAGGCAGCTCATTCCAGCCGGCGTGGCGCCAATGGTGGCGAGTTGCTTTCTAATTCCCTTCTCTTGTCATTTCTTATTACCAGTTTCCTATGACTTTAATCCCGAGCGGCACACAAACACACGTTCTACCGGCGAAACGATAAATCCTCTAATTGCTTTCTTTGCCGAACGAAAGCGTCTTTTTCCAAAGGTGTCAGGGGACGGCCTCGCCGACTTAACGTGTGGGTGAAGTGATGTTTTTTTAAAGATCGACTCCAAATGTCCCGAATATCCCCTTACGTCCCTTCCGTTTTCATCCTTAAGCTCGCCAAGGAAGGACCAGGAAAAAAAGTAGCTTTTAGCGAAAAACGCCACCCAACTCGGTTCACTTCTCATATTCAACTGTCCGATGTTTATTTGTGCTCAGGACACTGATTACCTTTTTTTTTAGTGTGTTTCTACATTTTTGACATTTTATTTAA
The DNA here is from genome assembly GCF_033978795.1 of Nerophis ophidion. Taxonomy (NCBI): domain Eukaryota; kingdom Metazoa; phylum Chordata; class Actinopteri; order Syngnathiformes; family Syngnathidae; genus Nerophis; species Nerophis ophidion. The sequence goes on from NC_084614.1 coordinate 66,451,484, forward strand.
TCAAAGTTGAAATGTAGCGACGGGTGGCGGTCATGTAAACATAGGGGCGGAGCTATGATGATGAACTAAATCAAAGATTACAGTCAATGAACAAAATATCTGGTTAGTCACGACTTTGCCCCGATGCACCTGGACTGTAATGAAAAAATAATTATACAAAATAATCAAATCAGACCTTACTTGGATCTCATTAAAATGTATTGGGTAATTTCCTGTCAATTTGGCAAATTTTAAAGTGATTGTAACTAGACACTGAGGTAAAAAAAAAAGAATACAAAACCTAAAACCAGTGAAGTTGGTACATTGTGTAATTCATAAATAAAAAGAGAATACAATGATTGGCGAATCCTTTTCAACTTATATTCAAAGACAAGATATTTAATGTTCAAACAGAGAAACTTTTTTTTTTTTTTGCAAATAATCAATAACTAAAAATTTAATGGCAGCAACACATTGCAAGAAGGTTGGCACAGGGGCATTTTTACCACTGTGATACATGGCCTTTCCTTTTAACAACACTCAGTAAATGACGAGACCAATTTTTTAAGCTTTTCAGGTGGAATTATTTCCCATTCTTGCTTGATGTACAGCTTAAGTTGTTCAACAGTCCGGGGTCTCCGTTGTGGTATTTTAGGCTTCATATTGCGCCACAAATTTTCAATGGGAGACAGGTCAGGACTATAGGCAGACCAGTCTAGTACCTGCACTCTTTTACAATCAAGCCACGCTATTGTAACAGGTGGCTTGGCGTTGTCTTGCTGAAATAAACAGGGGCGGCCATGATAACGTTGTTTGGATGACAACATCTGTTGCTCCAAAACCTGTATGTACCTTTCAGCATTAATGGTGCCTTCACAGATGTGTAAGTTACCCATGCCTTGGGCACTAATACATCCCCATACCATCACAGATGCTGGCATCTGAACTTTGCCCCTAGAGCAGTGCGGGTGGTACTTTGCTTCTTTGGTCCGGAGGACACGACATCCACAGTTTCCATAAACAAATTGAAATGTGGACTCGTCAGACCACTGAACACTTTTCCACTTTGCATCAGTCCATCTTAGATGAGCTCGGGCCCAGCAAAGCTGGCAGCATTTCTGGGTGTTGTTGATAAATGGCTTTCGCTTTGCATAGTAAAGTTTTAACTTGCACTTACGGTTGTAGCGACAAACTGTAATTAATGACAGTGGTTTTCTGAAGTGTTCCTGAGCCCATGTGGTGATATCCTTTACACACTGATGTCGGTTTTTGATGCAGTACCGCCTGAAGGATCGAAAGGTCACGGGCATTCAATGTTGCAGTGATTTCTCCAGATTCTCTGAACAATTTGCTGACGCATTTGTTCACAAAGTGGTGACCCCTGCCCCATCCTTGTTTGTGAATGACTGAGAATTTCATGGAAGCTGCTTTTATACCCAATCATGGCACCCACCTGTTCCCAACCTGTGGGATGTTCCAAATAAGTGTTTGATGAGCATTCCTCAACTTTCGCCGTCTTTTTTGCCACTTGTGCCAGATTTTTTTAAACATGTTGCAGGCATCAATTTCTAAATGAGCTAATATTTGCAAAAAATAACAACGTTTTTCCCCTTCAAACGTTAAGTATCTTGTCTTTGCAGTCTATTCCATTGGAATATAGATTGAAAAGGGTTTGAAAGTCATTGCATTCTGTTTTTGTTTACGATTTACAAAACTTCACTGGTTGTGGGTTTTGTACAATTTTGAATATATTGCTGACATTTTTTGCATTAAAGTTACAATTTATCGACCATATGTGAACCTATGGGCGGAGCTAGGATTACGAAATAATTGAAGGATTACCCTTAACCGACAAACAAAATATTTGGTTGGTCACTACTTTTCCCCGATGTATGTGGACAGTATTGGCTAATTTGTTTAATAAAATAACATATTTTAACCTTTTTTGCATCTCACTAAAAATTGCAGGTATTGTAAATATTTTGACAATGTTTGTACAAAATAAAATGTGCCTTATATTTAGGTGCGCTCTATAACCCGATAATCTCTCCACACATTTGGCAAATTGGAAATAAGGCCCCGTTTACATTAAGCCGGTTAAGATTATCCAGGGTAGATCCCACCTAACTTTATCCATGTCCAGACGCAACAATGTCACCGTTTATTCGTTTAAGGCAGGCCTGGGTATATCTATTTTTAGGAACACTAATACAAAATCTCGCAATAATGTCTGATTGAATGGTAAAAGCATGATGGACAGACCGCCTTAAAAAAACAGAATGGAATTTTAAATTTTTTGACTGAATAAGACACCCAGAATGTACATGAAAATAAAGAATGTGGGGTTTACAATATTAACTATGATTAATAAAACACTGAATATTCAATTATAGGTTGATTTGTTGGAACATTTGTTAGTTGGCTTGTTGGTGGTTTGGTTTGACCATAGGTTATTTGGTTGGTTGGTCTGTTGGTTGTTTTTTATGTTTCAATCAATCAATGTTTATTTATATAGCCCTAAATCGCCAGTGTCTCAAAGGGCTGCACAAACCACAACACAAACCACAACGACATCCTCGGTAAAGCCCACATAAAGGCATGGAAAACTCACACCCAGTGGGACGTCGATGACAGTGACAATGATGACTATGAGAAGCCTTGGAGAGGACCGCATATGTGGGCAACCCCCCCAACCCCCCTGTGAAAGTTCAATCCATAGTGGATCCAACACGACCGTGAGAGTCCAGTCCAAAGTGGATCCAACACAGTAGCGAGAGACCCGTCCATAGTTGGAGCCAGCAGGAAACCATCCCAAGCAGAGGCGGATTAGCAGAGATGTCCTCAACCGATACACAGGCAAGCAGTCCATCATGGGTCCCGACTCTGGACGAGCGGTCCATCCTGGGTCCCGACTCTTGAGAGCCAGTACTTCATCCATTGCCACCGGACCGGACCCCCTTCCCTCCACAAGGGAGAGGGGGACAGAGGAGAAAAAGAAAAGAAACGGCGGATCAACTGGTCTAAAAAGGGGGTCTATTTAAAGGCTAGAGTATACAAATGAGTTTTAAGGAGAGACTTAAATTCTTCTACTGAGGTAGCATCTCGAACTGTTACCGGGAGGGCATTCCAGAGTACTGGAGCCCAAACGGAAAACGCTCTATAGCCCGCAGACTTTTTTTGGGCTTTGGGAATCACTAATTAGCCGAACGCAGATTTCTTGCCGGGACATATGGTACAATACAATCGGCAAGATAGGCTGGAGCTAGACCGTGTAGTATTTTATACGTAAGTAGTAAAACCTTAAAGTCACATCTTAAGTGCACAGGAAGCCAGTGCAGGTGAGCCAGTACAGGCGTAATGTGATCAAACTTTCTTGTTCTTGTCAAAAGTGTAGCAGCCGCATTTTGTACCAACTGTAGTTTTTTACTGCTGAGACCCAAAAATAATACGTTACAGTAATCGAGACGAGACGTAACAAACGCATGGATAAGGATCTCAGCGTCGTTAGTGGACAAAATGGAGCAAATTTTAGCGATATTACGGAGATGAAAGAAGGCCCTTTTAGTAACGCTTTTAATCTGTGGCTCAAAGGAGAGAGTCGGGTCGAAGATAATACCCAGATTCTTTACCGAGTCACCTTGTTTAATATTGACAACATATGAACGTCACACCCTCTCTCCATCCACATATTTTACAATCAAGTGAAAGGCAACACAAATGCAATAAACAGCGAAATATGAACGTGAAGGGTAGAAAAAAAAAACTACAATATGATTGTGACAGTCTCTCGCTGTCGTGTGGGTTCCATGGACCACCATATAGGGACATTGTTGAGCAGGGTTGACTTTGATTATTTTTGCAAATAAAACCTCAGTGCAGGTTGCTTTTCAGCTCCCCTTTTCCGCTCGCTCGTCGCCTGCCTCTGGCTCGCTTCCTCTAACGCTCCGCGTCAGCTTCCCTATGGCTCCTTTTCGTCCCTCCGCCTCTCTCCCTGACGTTCACAGCTGTCGCCCTTTTATACAGTCAGAGAGGACTACTTGATTGACCCCAGGTGCGCGATCCACGCACCTGATCTTGATTGCGGCGCCACTCCCGGCGTGCCCTGCCTCGCTGTCGGACTACCGGCCACGCCTCCTCACCACCATCTTGGGCTGGGCTACGGTGTGCCCTGCCTCGCTGTCGGACTGCCGGCTCCGCCTCTCCACACTGATATATCTGATATATCACTAAGCTTTAGAACTTTGTTGTGAAAATCTCCTTCAGCGTCAGTCCCGGACACTTGCATTTCTGGCTGACACTCTGTGGAAACGCTCCCCACCCACACTGCTTGGTGCCTAGTCTGAGCTGCTTTGGCTTAGATTACCATAGTAACTAATTAGATTACTTTAATTACTAATTGCATTACCATAGTAACTAATTAGATTACCATAGTAACTAGTATATCATGCATAAGTGCAGATTCCAACCATTGGAATAATTTATATAGTTCAAGACTTACAGTGGGGCAAAAAAGTATTTAGTCAGCCACCGATGGTGCATGTTCTCCCACTTAAAATGATGACAAAGGTCTGTAATTTTCATCATAGGTACACTTCAACTGTGTAGGAATTTTAAAGAATTTATTTGTAAATTATAGTGAAAAATAAGTTTTTGGTCAACCATTCAAAGCTCTCACTGATGGAAGGAAATTTTGGCTCAAAATCTCCCGATACATGGCCCCATTCATTCTTTCCTTAACACGGATCAATCGTCCTGTCCCCTCAGCAGAAAAACAGCCCCCAAAGCATGATGTTTCCACCCCAATGCTTCACAGTAGGTATGGTGTTCTTGGGATGCAACTCAGTATTCTTCTTCCTCCAAATACGACGAGTTGAGTATATACCAAAATGGATACATGGATGATACAGCAGAGGATTGGGAGAATGTCATGTGGTCAGATGAAACCAAAATAGAACTTTTTGGTATAAACTCAACTCGTCGTGTTTGGAGGAAGAAGAATACTGAGTTGCATCCCAAGAACACCATACCTACTGTGAAGCATGGGGGAGGAAACGTCATGCTTTGGGGCTGTTTTTCTGCTAAGGGGACAGGACGATTGATCCGTGTTAAGGAAAGAATGAATGGGGCCATGTATCGTGAGATTTTGAGCCAAAACCTCCTTCCATCAGTGAGAGCTTTGAATGGTTGACCAAATACTTATTTTCCACCATAATTTACAAATAAATTCTTTAAAATTCCTTCAATGTGAATTCCTGGATTTTTTTTTTCACATTCTGTCTCTCGCAGTTGAAGTGTACCTATGATGAAAATTACAGACTTCTGTCATCATTTTAAGTGGGAGAACTTGCACAATCGGTGGCTGAGTCAATACTTTTTTGCCCCACTGTACTTAGAAAACATCACTGCACATCATAATGGCAGCTACACTTTCCATCTTAAACGTCTAAAAAAATTATTTGGGAATGTCCGGCGGGCCAGATTGAAAAGCTTAGTGGGCCGCATGTGGCCCCCGGGCCTCTTTTTGCCCAGGTCTGGTTTAAGCGGTTATCCAGCTTTTTGTAGACCATGCCTAAGTCTGTTGTCGGTGATTACAGGTCGCAGTCCTAAAAATTGACTTTTATTTGGCATTTTTCCTTGATGATTGACTTCCCGTTCCTGATTTCTGGCCCAGGCTGCTTGTCTTCCTCTCGGGCGTAGCCTTCTCTCATTAGCATGCAGACGTCCACCCCTCGGTCCGCCGCATCCGTCCACTAATGGCTCAAACTTTTTCCCGACTACTGTTTTAACCAACCGGGATGATGATGAATGCTGTTGTCATGCCGCCCGTTCAGCCGTCGTCCGAACAAGAGGAATCAATGCGAAATCGCCGGAGACTCATCCTTATTTGCTGGTGTCGCCAGCATCACAATGGGCCACATTCATCAGTCAGGACCCGACACAAGAAATCTATTCTCCATCAGTATTTCGCGGAGCGGGAAGCTTCCGAAAATGAATCACCCGACCTTTCGTTCAGAGGAAACCGGGAGACGTTTACGTCGTGCCGTGAAAGGTCACCAGGGGTCGGACGGGGATCAATGTTTGAATGCATGATTGTCGCAGCTATGTTAACTTTGTAACCATGGAAACTACACAAACTCCAGTCTTCCTTTGGACAAGTTATTTTTATAGTTTTGATGCCGTGTAAATGTGCTTGTTAATGTTAATGTCCATCTTTATACGGATAATGACATGGATTCTTACATTTGGACGCTTGAATGTCCTTTAATCAATCAAAGTTGATTTCCGTCCATCCATCCATCTTCTTCCGCTTTTCCAAGGTCTGGTCGCGGGGGCAGCAGCCTAAGCAGAGAAGCCCAGACTTTCCTCTCCCCAGCCACTTTGTCCAGCTCTTCTCTGGGAATCCTGAGGTGTTCCCAGGCCAGCTGGGTCTTCCCCTTTGACCTCCTACCGGTCGGACGTGCCCTAAACACATCCCTAGGGAGGCGTTCAGGTGGCATCCTGACCAGATGCCGAACCACCTCATCTGGCTTTTGTCGATGTGGAGGAGCAGCGGCTTTACTTTGAGTTCCTCCCGGATGGCAGAGCTTCTCACCCTGTCTCTAAGGGAGAACCCCGCGACCTGGCCGAAATGAAAAAGTTGATTTATATAGCCCTTACTCACAAGTGTCTCAAAGGGCTGCACAAGCCACAACGACAACGGCTCAGATCCCAGATCAGCGCAAGAAAAACTCAACCCAATGGAATGACAATGAGACAGGTCAACAGCGCAGAGACGTCCCCAACTGATAAACAGATGAGTGGTCCACCCTGGGTCCAGACTTTGGACAGCTAGCGCGTAATCTGAAGACACCAAATCTGTGCCCCCCCCCCCCCCTCCACGAAGGAGAGGGGGTCAGAGCAGAAAAAAACGGCAGATCAACTGGTCTAAAAGGGGGATATATTTAAAGGCTGGAGTATACAAATGAGTTTTAAGATGGGACTTAAATGCTTCTACTGAGGTAGCATCTCTAACTGTTACCGGGAGGGGATTCCAGAGTACTGGAAAACGCTCTATAGCCCGCAGACTTTTTTTGGGCTCTGGGAATCACTAATAAGGCGGAGTTCTTTGAACGCAGATTTCTTTTCGGGACATATGGTACAATACAATCAGCGATATAGGGTGGAGCTAGACTGTGTAATATTTTATAAGTAAGTAGTAAAACCTTAAAATCACATCTTAAGTGCACAGGAAGCCAATGCAGGTAAGCTAGTATAGGCGTAATGTGATCAAACTTTCTTGTTCTTGTTCTTGAAAAAAACTCAACCCAATGGCTTACAATGAGAAACTTTGAAGGGGTCCTCAGATGTGGGGCCCCCCCTCTGGGTGACCGGTGCAATGGACGTAGAGTGGATCTGGTTAATAGTGTGAGAGTCCCCAGGGGACGGCATGGCGAAGCTGGGTGAGTGGCAGCAATCTGAGGGTTACTGGTTCAATCCCCACCTTCTACCAACCTAGTCACGTTCGTTGTGTCCTTGAGCAAGACACTTCACCCTTGCTCCTGATGGGTCGTGGTTAGCACCTTGCATGGCAGCTCCCGCCATCAGTGTGTGAATGGCTGAATGTGGAAATAGTGTCAAAGCGCTTTGAGTTCCTTGAAAAGGTAAAAAAGCGCTATACAAATATAACCATATACCATTTCCAGACCATAGTGGGGCCAGTAGGAGATTATCTTGAGTGGAGATGTCCCCAACTGATGCACAGATGAGTGATCTGCCCCGGGTCCCGACTTTGAACAGCTAGCACAGCATCAGTGGTCACCTAATAACCTTTGGACACAGTAGAAAGGGGGGAGAGCAGAAAAGAGATGGCAGATCAACTGGTCTAAAAGAAGGTTCTTTTTTAAGGCTAGTGGAATCATTCATTACTTCGTAATCATAACCTGCTCAGTGGCCTTGTGGTCAGAGTGTCCGCCTTGTGATCGGTAGGTTGTGAGTTCAAACCCAAAGTCACACCAAAGACTAAAAAAAATGGACCCATTACCTCCCTGCTTGGCACTCAGCATCAAGGGTTGGAATTGGGGGTTAAATCACCATAAAATGATTCTCAGGCGTAGCACAGCTGCTGCTCACTGCTCCCCTCACCTCCCGAAGGGGTAAACAAGGGGATGGGTCAAATGCAGAGGACACATTTTACCACACCGAGTGTGTGTGACAATCATTGGTACTTTAACTTTAACATAACTTAACAGGATGTATCTACAAAGTATCTATTGTTTATTTGTGAATTCATTTTTTGATGTGTTAGCTCAATTGTTTGTCGGTTCCTCCATTGGTGGTTTTTTTTTGTGGCATGCTTGGGTTGTTTTGTTTGGTTACCGTAAATAAAGTTTATGATTTTGAACATCAAATATCTTGTCTTTGTAGTGCATTCAACTGAATATGGGTTGAAAAGGATTTGCAAATCATTGTATTCCGTTTATATTTACATCTAACACAATTTCCCAACTCATATGGAAACGGGGTTTGTAAAACATTAATTTCCCATTTTGCTACGACGAACGTCTGATTGACTTCAATCATAGCGCCACTAGTTAGCATTTGGATGTTGATCAAAATGACAGCCCAAAAACAAAAACACTTACTTTCAACCTAGAGGCCATTAAAGGAACTGAAGCCAGGGGAGTATAATTCCATTCCATTGATGTTGTTGTTTTTCCTGACAAAAAATGTGGACACACTGTTTGTGGTTCTTTTGTGTGTTGATTGTTCATTGGTTGATTTTTAGGAACGTTTGTTGGTTAGTTGGTTTGATCATAGGTTATTTATTTGGTTGGTTTGTTGGTTTTTGTGTTGGTTATTTGTTTAGTTGGTTGGTTGTTTTTCATGTTTGTTCTGTTGTTGGTTCTTTTGTGTGTTGATTGTTTTTCATGTTTGTTCTGTTGTTGGTTCTTTTGTGTGTTGATTGTTCATTGGTTGATTTGTACGAAAGTTTGTGAGTTGCTTGGTTGGTGGTTGGTTGGTTGTTTAGTTTGATCATAGGTTATTTGTTTGGTTAGTTGGTTGTTTTTTAGTTGATTTTGTTTCTGGTTCTTGTGTGTGTTGATTGTTAATTGGTTGATGTTTAGGAAGGTTTGTTGGTTACTGTACAAGCTTCTTGTTTCACTTCCTATGGATCACAAGATGCTACGCAGCTTCATGATCCTTTTCCTCTCATGACAGTGACGAGTTCACTGACAGCTCTCAGTCTGTCAGTCGTACTGGCGCTGCCCTGGCTGTGTGAAAGTAGTGTCGTCAAATCAGTCACCCACGGGCCGGCATTTTGTCGCATCTAATTGGATCATCTGAGGGAAAATATGACCACCTCATGCAGGCTGGACTCAGGATGACACAGGAAGACAGCGGTCATATGAAGAAGCAATGTCCATGAATGGTTAGATAGCTGCTGGTGTGTTGTTCCTTTGGATTGTTGGTTATTTCATCTTCTTGGTTGGTTTGATTTCTGCTTTCATCATTGGTGGTTGGTTGGTTCTTTGGTTGTTTTGAGCGTTGGTTATTTGGTTAGTTATTTATTATGTTTTTGTTTTGTTTTGTTTTTTTGTGTGTTGATCGGTTAATTTGCAGGAACGTTTGTTATTTGGTTGGTAGGTAGATAGATTGTTTGGTGGGATCATAGGTTATTTGGTTGATTTGTTGTTTTTTATGTTTGTGGTTAGTTTGTGTGCTGATTGTTCATTTGTTGATTTTTAGGAATGTTTGTTGGTTGGTTGGTTTGATCATTGGTTGGTTAGTTTGTTGGTTTTATTATTGGTTATTCGTTTAGTTGGCTGGTTTTTTCTTATGTTTGTTCTCTTTTTAGTTATTTTGTGTGTTGATTGTTCATTGGTTGCTTTAAAGGAACGTTTGTTAGTTGGTTGGTTGGTGGTTAGGTGGGGGTTTGGTTTGACCGTAGGTTATTTGGTTGGTTTGTCTGTTGGTTGTTTTTTTATGTTTGTTGTGTTTGTGGTTCTTTTGTGTGTTGAATTTTCATTGATTGATTTTTAGGAACGTTAGTTGGTTGGTTGGTTTGATTATAGTTTATTTGGTTGGTTGGTTCTTTAGTTGTTTTGAGTGTTGTTTATTTGGTTTGTTGTTTTTTATGTGTTTTCATGTTTTTTGTTATTTTGTTTGTTGATTGTTAATTGGTTAATTTGTAGGTACGTTTGTTATTTGGTAGGTTGGTTGTTTGGTGTGATCATCGGTTATTTGGTTTATTTGTTGTTTTTTATGTTTGTGGTTTGTTTGTGTGTTGATTGTTCATTTGTTGATTTTTAGGAATGTTTGTTGATTGGTTGGTTGGTTCGACCATAGGTTATTTGTTTGGTTGGTTGTTTTTTTTTGTTTTATTGTTGGTTATTTGCTTAGTTGGCTGTTGTTTTTTATGTTTGTTCTGTTTTTAGCTGTTTTGTGTGTTGATTGTTCATTGGTTGATTTGTTGGAACGTTGGTTGGTTGGTTGGTTGGTTGGTTGGTTGGTTGGTTTGATCATAGGTTATTTGTTTGGTTAGTTTGTTGGTTCTTTGGTTGATTTCAGTGTTGGTTATTTGGTTAGTTGTTTTTTACATGTGTTATGTTTTTGGGTCTTTTGTGTGTCTGTTCATAGGTTAATTTGTAGTAACGTTTATTTGGTTGGTAGGTAGGAAGCTTTTTAAGTGTAGTAAAAGGTTATTTGGTTGATTTATTGTTTTTCATGTTTGTGTGTTGATTGTTCATTTGTTGATTTTAGCAATGTCTGTTGGTTGGTTTGATCACAGGTTATTTGTTGGGTTGGTTGTTTGGTTTATTGGTTTTATTGTGGTTTATTTGTTTAGTTGGCTGGTTGTATTTTATGTTTGTTCTGTTTTTAGTTGTTTTGTGGGTTGATTGTTTATTGGTTGATTTGTTGGAACATTTGTTAGTTGGTTGGTTGGTGGTTTGGTTTGACCATAGGTTATTTGGTTGGTTGGTCTGTTGGTTGTGTTTTATGTTTTTTGTGTTTGTGGTTCTTTTTTGTGTTGATTGTTCATTGCTTGATTTTTAGGATTTTTTTTTGTTTGGGTGGTTTGATAATAGGTTATTTATTTGGTCAGTTGATTGGTTTGTTGGTTTTATTGGTGGTTATCTGTTTAGTTGGTTGGTTGTTTTTTATGTATTTTATGTTTTAGGTTGTCCATAAGTTGATTTTTACAAACGTTGGCTGGTTGGTTGGTGGTTCGTTGGTTGTTTAGTTTGATCATAGGTTATTTGTTTGGTTGGTTGGTTGTTTTTTATGTTTATTCTGTTTTTGGTTCTTTTGTGTGTTGATTGTTCATTGGTTAATTGGTAGGAACGTTTATTATTTGGTTGGGAAGTAGGTTGGTTGATGGTGTGATCCGAGGTTTTTTTGGTTGATTTATTGTTTTTTATGTTTGTGGTTCGTTTGTGTGTTGATTGTTCATTGGTTAATTTGTAATAATGTTTGTTATTTGGTTGGTAGGTAGGTTGGATGTTTGGTGTGATCATAGGTTATTTGGTTGACTTGTTTTTTATGTTTGTGGTTCATTTGTGTGTTGATTGTTCATTTGTTGATTTTTAGGAATGTTTGTTATTTGGTTGGTTTGGTCATAGGTTATTTTTTCGGTTGGTTGGTTTGTTGGTTTTATTGTTGGTTACTTTTTTAGTTGGCTGGTTGTTTTTTATGTTTTTCTTTTGTTTTTAGTCATTTTGTGTGTCGATTGTTCATTGGTTGATTTGTAGGAAAGTTTGTCATTTGGTTGGTTGGTGGTTTGGTTTGGTTTGGTTTGGTTTGGTTTGGTTTGGTTTGGTCTGACCATATGTTACTTGTTTGGTTGGTCTGTTGGTTGTAGGAACGTTTGTTGATTGGTTGGTTTGATCATAGGTTATTTGTTTGGTTATTTGGTTGGTTCTTTGGTTGTTTTGAGCGTTGGTTATTTGGTTAGTTGTTTTTTATGTTTGTTATGTTTTTGGGTCTTTTGTGTGTTTGTTCATTGGTTAATTTGTAGGAACGTATATTTGGTTGGTAGGTAGGACGATTGTTTGGTGTGATCATAGGTTGTTTGGTTGATTTGTTGTTTTTCGTGTTTGTGGTTCGTTTGTGTGGCTTCACGGTGGAAGAGGGGTTAGTGCGTCTGCCTCACAATACGAAGGTCCTGAGTATTCAGGGTTCAATCCCGGGCTCGGGATCTTTCTGTGTGGAGTTTGCACGTTCTCCCCGTGAATGCGTGCGTTCCTCCCGGGTACTCCGGCTTCCTCCCACCTCCAAAGACATGCACCTGGGGATAGGTTGATTGGCAACACTAAATTGGCCCTAGTGTGTGAATGTGAGTGTGAATGTTGTCTGTCTATCTGTGTTGGCCCTGTGACGAGGTGGCCACTTGTCCAGGGTGTACACCGCCTTCTGCCCGATTGTAACTGAGATAGGCACCAGCACCCCTCTTGACCCCAAAGGGAATAAGCGGTAGTAAATGGATGGATGGATGGATGGGTTCGTTTATGTGTTGATTGTTCATTTGTTGATTTTTAGGAATGTTGGTTGGTTGGTTGGTTGGTTGGTTTGATCATAGGTTATTTGTTTGGTTGGTTGATTTGTTGGTTTTATTGTGGGTTTTTTGTTTAGTTGGCTCGTTGTTTTTTATGTTTGTTTTGTTTTTAGTTGTTTTGTGTGTTGATTGTTCATCGGTTGATTTGTTGGAATGTTTGTTAGTTGGTCTGTTGGTTGGTGGTTTGGTTTGACCATAGATTATTTGGTTGGTTGGTCTGTTGGTTGTTTTTTATGTTTGTTGTGTTTGTTCTTTTGTGTCTTGATTGTTCATTGGTTAATTTTTAGGAACGTTTGTTGGTTGGTTGGTTTGATCATAGGTTATTTATTTGGTCGGTTGTTTGGTTTGTTGGTTTTATTGTTGGTTATTTGTTTAGTTGGTTGGTTTTTAATGTTTGTGCTGTTTTTGTTTCTTTTGTGTGTTGATTGTTCATAGGTTGATTTGGTGTGGTTGGTGGTGTGTTGGTTGTTTAGTTTGATCGTAGGTTATTTATTTGTTTGGTTGGTTGGTTGTTATTTTATGTTTATTCTGTTTCTGGTTCTTGTGTTTGTTGATTGTTCATTGGTTGATTTTTAGGAAAGATTGTTGGTTGGTTGGTTTGATCATAGGTTATTTGGTTGGTTGGTCGGTGTGTTGGTTTTATTGTTGGTTATTTGTTTGGTTGTTTTTTTTATGTTTGTTCTGTTTTTGGTTCTTTTGTGTGTTGATTGTTCATAGGTTGATTTGTACGAATGTTGGCTGGTTCGTTGGTGGTTCGTTGGTTGTTTAGTTTGATCATAGGTTATTTGTTTGTTTGGTTGGTTGGTTGGTAGTTAATTTTTGATTATTCTGTTTCTGGTTCTTGTGTTTTTTGATTGTTCATTGGTTGATTTTTAGGAACATTTGTTGGTTAGTTTGGGTCCATCATAGATTATTTATTTGGTCGGTTTGTTTGTTTTATTGTTGGTTATTTGTTTAGTTGGTTGGTTGTTTTTAATGTTTCTTCTGTTTTTCGTTCTTTTGTGTGTTGTTCATTTGTGGATTTGTACGAACGTTCGTTGGTTGGTTGGTTGTTTATTTTGATCATAGGTTGTTTGTTTGGTTGGTTGGTTGGTTTTTATTTTTATTCTGTTTCTGGTTCTTGTGTTCGTTGATTGTTCATTGGTTGATTTTCAGGAAAGTTTGTTGGTTTGATCATAGGTTATTTGGTTGGTTTGTTGGTTTCATTGTTGATTATTTGTTTCGTTGGTTGGTTGTTTTTTTTTATGTTATGTTTTTGGTTATTTTGTTATTTGATTTGTAGGAATGTTTGTTAGTTGGTTGGTAGGTATGTTCGTTATTTGATTTTCCAGGTTTTCATTGGGTGGTTAATTCATTCATTAGGTAGTAAATTTGTTGGTGCATTAGTTTGTCGGTAGGTAAGTTGACTTCTTTTGTTGTTTGCTTGTTTATTTGTATGTTGGGTGATGGTGTTTCTCTCTACTTCATTTGTTCATTGTTGGTGCGTTAGTATTTTGGTGGGTGGGTTTTTTGTTTAATTGGTTTATTCATTAGTTCGTTAATTGATTAGTTAGTTTTTGGTTGTTGTGTCTGTGGTTTGTGTTTCAGATGGTTAATTTATTGGTTGTTTGGTTAGTGTAGCTGTTCAGTCATTTGTCTGTTTTTTGTTTTGGATGGTTTGTTGGACCATTCATTCGTTCATGGCCCAGTTAAGGGTTGAATTTCACATTCAGTGAAAACTTGAACTTCCAGTGCCAGTCAAAGCTTTAAAGTCCCTCACAGATCCATCTTTCCAGTGTGCTGGGAGTCAGGAGAGCGCTGGGATCAAGACAAAAAAAGAAAAAAGCAAATGTCTCAATCGGATTGATAGACTTGTCTCCTTCAGAGAGGTGCGCTACGGGAGGACCGAGGAGGTTACCAAAGTGCAAACACTCACACAACGGGGGGTTTTTTCATCGGTCTCACCATATTTTATTCATTTTAGTCAAGTGATGCAGGCCTCCATGTGACCTTGCGAGGAAGTTTTTTTTTTCATTTGGCACAAACACATCAAAGTCTTCTTACTGAAACGTCAAAAGATGATTCAGAATAATAATAAAGAAGATTTCAGCCTTTGTTTAAGATCCCAACACTTCTAAGCATGAGAATCAAACGAGTGATTGGTTTGATCACGCGGCGCTAATTATTCATACTTGTCGTTGTATCCTTTCCCTCCAACCTCGGAAATAGTCAACTTTAGGAACTGTGGGATTAATGGATATACCAAAAATTGTTTACTGTCTTTGTAAAATAATTTTCATCAAGGCCCTTTAATTACGATATGTTTCCAACTAATTTGTAAATTTTTTGACACAGGCAACGTAAAAAATACCATGGCGAGTATTTGAACTGGTGGGACTTCTAAAGTCCAGTGAAATTCAGACAACACTTTCTTGTTAAAATCCTGTCACAAAAGTCGCACCAAACTTTGGGGTTTGGAGTTGGTGTCAACGTACAGTAAGACTTTAGCGTAACTAAGGGGACCGAAAGCAATGGATGTCGAGCGGGTCTAACATGATACTGTGAAAGTTCAATCCATAGTGGCTCCAAAACAGCCGCGAGAGTTCAGTTCAAAGCGGATCCAAGACAGCAGCGAGAGTCCCGTCCACAGGAAACCATCCCAAGCGGAGACGGATCAGCAGCGTAGAGATGTCCCCAACCGATACACAGGCGAGTGGTCCATCCTGGGTCCCGACGAGCGGCCCATCCTGGGTCCCGACTCTGGACAGCCAGTACTTCATCCATGACCATCGGACCGGACACCCTCCACAAGGGAGGGGGGGACAGAGGAGAAAAAGAAAAGAAGCGGCAGATCAACTGGTCTTAAAAGGAGGTCTATTTAAAGGCTAGAGTATACAAATGAGTTTTAAGGTGAGACTTAAATGCTTCTACTGAGGTAGCATCTCGAACTGTTACCGGGAGGGCATTCCAGAGTACTGGAGCCCGAACGGAAAACGCTCTATAGCCCGCAGACTTTTTTTGGGCTTTAGGAATCACTAATTAGCCGAATGCAGATTTCTTGCCGGGACATATGGTACAATACAATCGGCAAGATAGGATGGAGCTAGACCGTGTAGTATTTTATACGTAAGTAGTAAAACCTTAAAGTCACATCTTAAGTGCACAGGAAGCCAGTGCAGGTGAGCCAGTACAGGCGTAATATGATCAAACTTTCTTGTTCTTGTCAAAAGTGTAGCAGCCGCATTTTGTACCAACTGTAATCTTTTAATGCTAGACATGGGGAGACCCGAAAATGATACGTTACAGTAGTCGAGGCGAGACGTAACAAACGCATGGATAATGATCTCCGCGTTGTTAGTGGAACAAAATTGAGCGAATTTTAGCGATATTACGGAGATGAAAGAAGGCCATTTTGGTAACGCTTTTAATGTGTGACTCAAAGGAGAGAGTTGGGTCGAAGATGATACCCAGATTCTTTACAGAGTTGCGTTGTTTAATTGTTTGGTTGTCAAATATTAAAGTTGTATTAGTAAATAGAGGTCGGTGTCTAGCAGGACCGATAATCAGCATTTCGTTTTTTTTGGCGTTGAGTTGCAAAAAGTTAGCGGACATCCATTGTTTAATTTTCTTAAGACACGCCTCCAGCTGACTACAATCCGGCGTGTTGGTCAGCTTTAGGGGCATGTAGAGTTGGGTGTAATCAGCATAACAGTGAAACCTAACATCATATTTGCGTATGATGTCACCTAGCGGCAGCATGTAGATGCTGAAGAGTGCTGGGCCAAGGACTGAACCCTGGGGAACTCCACACGTTACCTTAACATAGTCCTAGGTCACACTGTTATGGGAGAGGCACTGCACCCTGTCAGTAAGATAAGAGTTAAACCAAGACAGGGCTAAGTCTGGCATACCAATTCGTGTTTTGATACGCTCTAATAAAATATTATGATCGACGGTATCGAAAGCAGCGCTAAGATCGAGGAGCAGCAACATAAATGACGCATCAGAATCCATCGTTAGCAATAGATCATTAGTCATTTTTGCGAGGGCTGTCTCAGTAGAGTGATTTGCCCTGAAACCCGATTGAAAGGTTTCACATTGATTGTTAGACGCTCTGTGCTGAGTGAGCGTGTTTTGTTTATGCATTGACTTTTACATGTTTTTTTTTTTGTTTTTTTGCATACCAACAGGAAAAGAACGTATAAAAATAATGTAAAAAGTTTCAAAGTAACTTTCTTTTCACCACACACGTATAATGCATTACTGTAGTTAGCGTCCTTTGCACTTATTTGACACCAAAATTAAACTGTAATGCGAATCAGCTTTGCATTACGTTTACAACATTTATTATGCACTAGTTTTACGACTTCTGTTTACGGTCATATGATCATATTGTCGTTTTCTGGCAAAAATGTATTTTCAGTTCTTTGGTTGGTTTAGGTTTTTATTTTTCAAATTCTGGTGTTTTTAAAGATTATCCACTGACTCAGAACAACTAAATAACAATATCCCTCATTTATCACTGTTTATTGATTCAGACCATGAATTTTCATGTAGGAATTATTCATAATAAATTAAATATTTTTAAAGCTACAGCATAAAAATCGTGTTTGCCACCTTTTAAACAGTTTTTCTTTTTTTAACTTTATGAGGGAGAGCCACATAGTCACCTTTCAACTTATTTACCATCAGGGGACACGAGCAAACTTTTTTGTCTTTTCAGTAAATGTTTGCTGTATTTTTGCCATAATTTTAAAGTAAAAGTAAAATGTTTTAACAAAAATTTTCAATTCTTTCACGTGTACGATACACTTGCAGCTACTAGACAACACTCCAATGCCAAACATGACATAAAAGTCCTTCATTTTATAAAGAATTCATGTTTTATTTTAGTTCTAAAAATCTCTGAATCAATTTCAGCCCAAAAAAACAATACCAAACATGCAACGTTTTCTTTTACCTATTTTTAATTTTCGAAGGCCCTTTAAATTAATTATTAGTATACATTTGCATAACATGAATTATTTTACTAATTTACACCTGTGAAATTATCTCATGAAAATGCCTTCAAAGGAGTAAAAAAATATTTTTGACTGAAGTTTGATAAGAAATTTGAGTAAAAAAGTAGACAAAATATATATATTTATACATGTATATCCATATATATTATGGTTATATATGTATGTATGTATGTATGTATGTATGTATATGTGTGCATATATATATATATATATATATATATATATATATATATATATACACAATATATGTATGTCTATACTTGTATGTATATATGTATATAAATATATATCTATATGTATTTATATGTATACATGTTTTTACACCCTTCAACAACTTAAGTAACTATATGTCCTGTTTGAGTTTGACGACAATTAAAATCAATAGTCCAATAATCCAATATACTCGGCATAATAACAATGATACAATAGTACTTACAACTAAACCAAATCGCAAAATGGACAACATCTCGGAGAAACTTTCTGCTCTGCAAAATTATGATCCAGGAACGGACAGTCAGCGTAGACAAGCATCGTAATCTGCATTTCGGCATAGCAAGACATGCAATATAACTTGAATTTTTAAGCTTTGTACTTTATAATGCTGAAAAAAATACATGGAACAAATCACATGTTGTCTTTCAATACAGCTTTTCGCCACTGGGAGCAGAAGTGAGTCACTGTAGGTTTTCTCGCCGCCTCCTGCTGGTGTCAATGGATCATTACACAGTACCGGTGATTAAAGACAACCTGCAGTATGAAAAGTCTGAAAAATAGTCTATTTTTATCGCCGGGTCTCTGAGGTGATGAACGTCCAATCCCGGCAGCTGAGGCGGCGCCATCATTTAAACCCGCCGATGTGAACGTCTGGGCTGCCAGCTGCTCCCCCCAAACTGATAAATACCCTACCGTGCAGGAAGCAAACCTTCATTATCACCGATTGTGTGGTTTCCGGGGTTTTGGTGCTTATCATTAAGTACACCCGCACCTTTGAATTAATACAAGAAACATCCCTTTTTTTTTTTTGTCTCAGTGCGAAGGTGTGATGAATTACAGCTAGCACGTAGCCTAAGCGCCACTGTAATGTGCTCGTAAATCTGGCGACAGGAGTACGGCGGCGATAAAGAGATGAAGAGTAACAGCTATAACTTTTTAACTTGCTGGAATAACTCAGCCCGAAGACACGTTTAAATTGTGTTTTTCTTCTTCCGCTGCAAAAAAAAAAATAATGAGCCACGGCTGGATTGGATTGCAGCGAGGGGACGTTGATCAGCATTTTTAGGGAGACAAAGGGGGCAATAACACCGCTTTGTGTTGTAAGGGTGAGACTGGGGACGCCTGTGTGCTTAATCATTGTTATTTCTTTAAAAGATAATAACGACTTATACAGAAAACAACCACGACTCTAATTTGGAGGAAGTATTATGTTCTTGTTGCCATGGTGATGAATTCAAAGTCAATATGCACTCACGCAGTTTGGGTAAGATTTTCCTTTTTTTCAATACCGACTGGTTTTGAAATATTACTGGTGTTTTTGCATGAAGAACATATTTTGCATGATGCACAAAGAAGCTATGATAAAGCTTAGACATTACATGATCCATTTTTTGTACATTTGGCCACTGTCCAGTAAAAACATATCATTTTAGTCGTACAACAAAAAAAGTTGCGTTCACTTCTACACAGTTAAATGTTGTTTTTTAAAAGACTAATTGAAACTGACTGAAAAATGTCAACTTGATTTTTTATATCCTACAAACATTTTTAAACTATTTTGTTTGCTGTAGATTTACTTGAGTTACTCTATATGTTTTTTTTTTAATAACAAAAGCTATTTGGATATAAAAAATACTTTAGTGTTACATGTTGTTCTTAACATTGACATTTACTGAAACAAGTTTCCAATTCTAAAATGAACAACATTTGGGGTTTATTTTGTTCTTAAAATTGACATACTAGGCAATTATATAATCCGCAACCGCATCACTAAAGTCGTCATCCACCCACCATACACCCGAACCAACATTTTATCAAAACCACAACCGCCCACCACCCGCCCGTTGTTATATATCAGGGGTCGGCAACCTTTGCCACTCAAAGAACCATTGTGACACATTTCATAAAGTAAAGAAGACAATGGGAGTCGCAACAATTCTCGCGAATATCTGCTGGTGGTCACCCAGATAACAAGAATAAGGGCGTGCTATGAAGTCCTTGCCTTTGACGCCTACTACAACATGTACAAACTGCTTGCCAGTTCAGCAACATGTTGTATGTGGCTTCCACAGATACACGTACAAGATTGAAAGGCATACTAGGTGATACAGCTTACACTAAAGGTTGTGATATAAACAACTTTAACAATCTTACTAACATGCGCCATCATCATCATCGGCGATCACTCGAGACGAGTAAGATTGTCCTCCTGTCGGTGGGTCTGGTCATCTGTGGGTCCTCAGGTGGCTGTAGAGGCCGATCCCGGATCCGCAGACTTTGTCGCAGTGGGGGCATGCGTGGGTGGTTGACTGGGTAGTGGTTGTGGTGTGAGGAGCTGTGTTGGTGGTGGATCTCTCCTTTCTCTGTTGCCTCTTGGTTTCTGCGGCACGGTGGAGGTCCTTCTCTAGGTGAGTTGTGCCTTCATGGACCATCTTGCTCCACATGTTCCTCTGGTGGGCTACCCCCTCCCAGTTGCTGAGGCTGAAGTGACACTTTCTCAGGTGGATTTTGATGTTATCCTTGTACCTCTTCTTCTGCCCTCCTTGGGTACGTTTTCCTTCCTTTAGCTGGCCATACAGCATTTGCTTTGGAAGGCGGTTGTCAGGCATGCGTATGACATGGCCTGTCCATCGCAGTTGATGTCGGATGATGGTTGTGGTGATGGTGGAGATGTTGGCTTCTTTCAGAACACTGATGTTTGTACGCCTCTCCTCCCAACCGATCCTGAGGATCTTCCGGAGACATCGTTGGTGGTACTGCTCCAGGGCCTTCAGATGTCTGCTGTAGGTGGTCCAGCTGTCGGCTCCATAGAGCAGTGTGGGCAGAACTACTGCTTGATAGACAAGTAGCTCTGTCTTTGTCTGGATGTCTCGGTTTTCAAAAATCCTCTTCCGCAGCCTGGCAAAGGCTGCACTGGCACACCCAATGCGGTGGTGAATCTCTGCGTCAATGACAGCTCTTGTAGAGAGAAGGCTGCCAAGGTAGGCGAATTGATCCACATTATCCAGGATGTTGTCTCCCACATGAATTGTGGGGGGTTGTGGGAGTGTTCAGGAGCTGGTTGGTATAGGATTTGGGTCTTTTTTATGTTTATGTCAAGTCCCAGGAGTCTGTAGGCTCTGGCAAAGGCGTTTAAGATGTCCTGGAGGTCCGCTTCGGAGTGTGCAACTAGGGCATTGTCATCCGCATACTGGAGCTCCATGATGGAGGATGTGAACACCTTGCTTTTTGCCCTGAATCTGTTGATGTTAAATAGCCCTCCCTCAGTCCTGTATATGAGCTTGACTCCATCAGGTAGGTTCTGGCTGGTGATGTGGAGGATGGTGGAAATGAAGATGGCGAACAGGGTTGGTGCGATGATGCAGCCCTGCTTAACACCAGTGTCTACTTTGAAAGGAGGTGTCTCCAATCCACCATTGCCGACTACGGTTGCCGTCATGTCATCATGGAGTAGTCGCAAGATCTTTATATACTTGTCTGGGCATCCAATCTTGGAGAGAACACACCAGAGGGCAGTTCTGTTTATGGAGTCAAAGGCCTTTGTGAGGTCAATGAACGCCATGTACAAAGGTAGATGTTGCTCCCGACATTTTTCCTGCAGTTGACGAGCTGTAAAAATCATGTCGGAAGTCCCCCTGGCAGGACGAAAGCCACACTGCGATTCTGGTAGGGTGTTCTCTGACAGAGGCAGTAGCCGGTTGGCCAATATACGAGCCAGCACTTTGCCCGTTGTCGACAGGAGGGAGATACCCCTGTAGTTGCCACAGTCGGCCTTGTCTCCATTTTTGAAGATGGTAACAACCAGGGCATCCCTGAGCTCAGCCGGTATTTCCTCTTCATCCCAGATTTTGCCCAGCAGGCTATGGATGTGACACAGGAGTTTTGGTCCTCCTTGCTTGAGGATTTCTGCTGGAATCCCATCTGGTCCAGAGGCCTTGTTGTTGCTCAGTTTCCTCACGGCATCCAGGACCTCATTTTCGGTTGGGGGTTGACCCAACTGCTCCATGATGGGACACTGAGGGATCTGGTTGATGGTTTCAAGCTCGACTGTGGTCTTTCGGTTCAGGAGTTCTTTGAAGTGTTCTTGCCATCTGGAACTGATACCAACATTGTCCTTCAGCAAGGTTTGTCCATCTTTGGAGCGGAGAGGGTTTAGGCCTCGATAGCAGGGCCCATACACGGCCTTGGTGGCGTTAAAGAAACCCCTGGTGTCTCCCGAGTCTGCAAGTCTCTGGATTTCCAGGGCCTTCTCCAACCACCACTGGTTCTTCAACTCTCGTACTCTACTTTGGACAAGTGCCTTTGCCTTGGAGTGGGCCTCCCTTTTGGCCATGCAGCTGATGTCATTTTGCCAAGTTTGGAAGGCTTTCCTTTTGGCGTCAATTAGATGTTGTATTTCGACATCGTTGTCGTCGAACCAGTCTTGATGTTTCCTGGTCTTGTAGCCAAAGGTGTCTCTGCTGGTCTCAAGAAGTGTGGTTTTGAGAGCCCTCCAGTGTTCCTCCACACCCTCTGGGTATTCTTCAGGGAGCCTCTCAATTAGGGTGTCTTGAAAGAGTTGCACCCTGTTTGTGTCTCCCAGGCTGTCGAGGTTGAATTTTGGGCGAAGATGTTTCCTTTGTGTTCTCCTTTTCTGCCGCAGCTTGATGTTCATGGTGGATCGGATGAGGCGATGGTCAGTCCAGGATTCATCCGCGCTGATCATGGCCCTGGTGATGTTGACATCTTTGCGATCTCTGGCCCTGACTATCACATAATCAATGAGATGCCAGCACTTTGATCGGGGATGCATCCATGACGTTTTGTAACGGTTTCTCTGGCGGAACAAGGTGTTTGTGATCACGAGCTCGTGTTCAGCACATTTAGATAATAGGAGGATTCCATTGGAGTTTACATTCCCAACACCCTCTTTGCCCAAGGTGCCTTTCCAGAGCTCATGGTCCTTGCCGACCCTGGCATTGAAGTCCCCGAGGAGGAGGATCTTGTCTTCCTTTGGGACGTTTGATGAAACCTGGTCA
This sequence comes from Nerophis ophidion, assembly GCF_033978795.1. Taxonomy (NCBI): domain Eukaryota; kingdom Metazoa; phylum Chordata; class Actinopteri; order Syngnathiformes; family Syngnathidae; genus Nerophis; species Nerophis ophidion. The sequence goes on from NC_084614.1 coordinate 66,474,226, forward strand.
AGGGTTGCATAAAAGGTTTCCTTATCTTCATCTTGTGAGTCCAAGGTTGGTGCATAGGCACTCACAGCTGTGGCCATCTGATCGTTTGAGAGACTCAGTCGTAAGGTCATGAGACGCTCATTGATGCCTACTGGAGATTCGGAGAGTTGGGAGATGAGCCGATTCTTGATTGCAAAACCCACCCCATGGTTTCTGGGCTCATCAGCCACTTTTCCCTTCCAGAAGAAGGTATATCCCCCTTTCTCCTCCTTTAGTTGCCCCTCCTCAGCCAGGCGGGTCTCTGACAGGGCGGCGATGTCGACCTTGAACCGTTTCAGTTCCCTGGCAATGATAGCAGTTCTTCTTTCTGGACGATTGGTGGAGGCACTGTCCATAAGTGTTCTCACGTTCCATGCTCCAATGTTCATAGTTTTTTGTTTTCGACCGCTGTAGGTGAACCCACTGGACGCGGTATTCCAGTCAGGTTTTATGAGGCAGGCTATTTTTAGGGCACCTTTTCTGGCCCCTTCCCCGTCTGGGGTGAGCAGAGTGGATCCTGTATAGGGCTGCTCAGACATGGGTGCTGCTGCCGAGATGCTCTCTCTGCCTCGGTCCGAGAGCAAGGCGACTGAGTCAGGCACCCACCGCCTATGTGCCAGTTCGTGGCTAGAAACTCCCAGGCTTCACTGCCCTGCTTCCGTCACCATTTCCTGAACGCCATAGGACTTGTGGGGGGGGTTGGGTAATGGTGAGTCCTTCCTTCAGGAGAACGCCTGTGCGTGGAATCTTATAAAGTGGGGAGGCTGGTGCACAGGCAGCCACCACACTGTCCTTGACAAAGGGAAGGCCAGAGTCCAATGGCATGGAGACCAAGACAATTGGGGACCCATCTTTGCTGCAGCCTTCTTCCGCCTTTGTGACCGTTGTGGAGCTTTCTCTGCTACCATCATCCGCCCACTCCGCCGTTGAGGACTTTTTGGGCCGCTCTTCGTCTGGAACCTCACCCTCGACCTTACCGCCATGGTTGAACCTACCAGGAGCTTAAGCTCCAGACGGCATCGCTCTCAGGTTCATTGGAACACGCAAGGCTCTCCACCACGACAAGGTGGCGACCCGAGGAGAACTAACATGCGCCACACTGTGAACACGCACCAAACAAGAATGACAAACACATTTCGGGAGAACATCCTCACAGTAACACAACATAAACGCAACACAACAAATACCCAGAATCCTTTGCATCCATGACTCTTCCTGACTATGTTCTACACCCCGCTAGCACCAACCACCCCCCCCCCCTTCCCCTCCGTGCGTTGGTTGAGGTGGGCGGGGTTGGTTGTGCAGGGGTGTAAAATATAGTCAGGAACAGTCATTGATGCAAAGGATTCTGGGTATTTGTTGTGTTGCATTTATGTTGTGTTACTGTGAGGATGTTTTCCCGAAATGTGTTTGTCATTCTTGTTTGGTGTGGGTTCACAGTGTGGCGCATATTAGTAAGAGTGTTAAAGTTGTTTATATTACAACCTTCAGTGTAACCTGTATCACCCAGTATGCCTTTCAATCTCGTACATCCATCATACAACATATTGCTGGACTGGCTAGCAGTTTGTACATGTTGTAGAAGACGTCAAAGGCAATGGCTTCATAGCATGCCCTTATTCTTGTCATCTGGGTGACCACCAGCAGATATTCCCGAGAATGGTTGCGGCTCCCTTTGTCTTCTTTACTTTGTGAAACGGGTCAAAATGGCTCTTTGAGTGGTAAAGGTTGCCGACCCCGGATGTATATATATTTCCGAATGGTCCAACCGCCACCCGCCCGAATCTATTTAAAATCCATTTTTTCGTCATGTCACCCGCCCGACCTGAGGTTTATTCGTGGACTCGGCGGATGAGACCGTAAACCGCGCATCTCTAATACTAGGTGAAGTTCTGTGGTCAGATGAAACAAAAATTGAGCTGTTTGGCCACAATACCCAGCAATATGTTTGGAGGAGAAAACGGTGAGCCCTTTAATCCCAGGAACCCCATTCCTACCGTCAAGCATGGTGGTGGTAGTATTAAGCTCTGGGCCTGTTTTGCTGCCAATGGAACTGGTGCTTTACAGAGAGTAAACGGGACAATGCAAAAGAAGGATTACCTCCAAATTCTTCAGGACAACCTAAAATTATCAGCCCAGAAGTTGGGTGTTGGGCGTTCCAACGGGACAATGACCCCAAACACACATCAAAAGCGGTAAAGGAATGGCTAAATCAGGCTAGAATTAAGGTTTTAGAAGGGCCTTCCTAAGGTCCTGACATAAACCCCATTGAGAATATGTGGACAATGCTGAAGAAACAAGTCCACGTCAGAAAACCAACAAATTTAGCTGAACTGCACCGATTTTGTCGAGAGGAGTGGTCAAAAATTCAACCAGAAGCTTGTGGATGGCTACCAAAAGCGCCTTATTGCAGTGAAACTGGCCAAGGGACATGTAAGCAAATAATAACTTTGCTGTATGTATACTTTTGACCCAGCAGACTTGGTCACTGCAGAAGTCGCTGTCTTGCGGTTCCACAGATGCATGTCAAAGTAGACAAGCGCATAGAGTTAACAACAGGTTTAATGTTTTTCAACACCACCATCAAATAATCTGATTTCTTTTTGAACTTTCCAGTCTCTCTCCCAACTTCTTCCTCCTACTGCACCCGGCCGCTCACTGTTAAAGACAACAGATGATTAGTTCAACACCTACCACCTGTGCAATCTAATCATCTGCCAGCTGTGTCTCGCCGTCAGCACATGCCACGCCCCTGTCTGATGGCGCTCTGTTCCAGGACCATGGTCAGAGGCGTTGACCTTTATTCCTGCAGCGCGCTGATCACAATCTTCTTCCACATTCACATTTTCAGTACAATCATAATGAATTTATAAAAGAACCAAACTTCATGAATGTTTTTTGTGACCAACAAGTATGTGCTCCAATCACTCTATCACAAAATAATAAGATGTTTTGAAATTATTGGAAACTCAAGACAGCCATGACATTATGTCCTTTACAAGTGTATGTAAAGTTTTGACCATGACTGTTTATATTACTTTAGTATGTGATATCTAGTATATAGTATTTAGTACCTGGTACCCGGTATCTTATGTATATATATTTATCAAATAAAGTCCAAACTAATACTCCTGATAAATGCCAAATGTCAGTACCAATTATTGACCGGGTCTCTCGTACATAGTATCCAGTTTAGTATTTAAAATGTAGTATCCAGTATATAGTGTCTAATTTAGTATGTCTTATGACTAGTATCTAATACTTGGTACCTACTGGCTAGTGTGGTATGGCTAGTATCTAGTACCTGTTGTCTAGTACCTGGTACTTATTGCCTAGTATCCGCTATCCAACATGTATATCTAGTTTTCAGTATCCAATATGTAGTACTTAGTAATTGGTATGTAGTATATTCTATCTCGCTTGTAGAATGTGCCTGGAAGAAGAATAAGTTTGAAGAAAAATTATCCAAAAAAAGAGAAAAAGACGCAAACTTTTGAGTGTTTTCATGACACAGGAATGTTTCGTACTATCTTTACTGCAGCAGATGCTGTTGCATTCCTAACGAGAGGATTGATTGACAGCTCCAACAATTTGGTGCAAAAACAAGCGGAAAGTATTATTCTCCAACTGAAAGAACTTCAGATTAAATGTTCCTTAAAAGGACTCCTGAGCAGCACCTGGCACTCTGACAGCTTTTAGTCGTGTTGCTAATTGGACCTCGCCTTTGCCGCGCTCGTCTTCCCCGAGCACGCCATCCAGGGTGGGATGATCAAGCTCTCAATTCGAGGTGATGCACGCGGCTGTGCTAATAACCATGCCGCCTTTGTTTGGATGGAAAAAAACATTAGTGGGAAATGTGTATTTCAGTTACAAATGTTGGTTAGAGTTCATGATCCTAAAAGCTTTTTATGTACGATATTCCAATTATGGTAATAACTACTTCAACGTTTTTACACTGCAATTACCTCCCTAAACAACTACATACACCTCCCAACATACTTGAACTACCACATATACCGATCTACATACTTCTACTACACGCACCGATCTACATACTTCAACTACAACATGCACCTACCCACATACTTGAACTACCACATACACTTACCCACATACTTCAATTACCACATACACCTACCAACATACTTGAAATACAACATACACCTACCCACATACTTAAACTACCACATACACCTCCCCACATACTTGAACTACCACACACACCTACCTATATACTTGAACTTCATCATACACCAACCCACATACTGGAACTACCACACACACTTACCCACGTACCTCAACTACCAAACACATCCCAACATACTTGAACTACCACACACCCCTATCTACATACTTGAACTACAACATAGACCTACCCACATACTTGAACTACAACATACACCTGCCTACATACTTGAACGACAACATACACATCCCCACATACTTGAACTACTACACAAACCTACCTACATACTTGAACTACAACATACACCTCCTCACATACTTGAACTTCCACACACACCTACCCACATACTTGAACTACCAACACATCTCCACATACTTGAACTACAACATACACCTGCCTACATACTTAAACTACAACATAAACATCCCCACATACTTGAACTATCACACACCCTTATCTACATACTTGAACTACAACATACACCCGACCAATACTTGAACTACCAACACATTCCCACATACTTGAACTACCACACACCCATATCTACATACTTGAAATACAACATACACCCACCCAGATACTTGAACTACCACACACCCCTATCTACATGCTTGAACTACCAACACATCCCCACATACTTGAACTACCACACACCCTTATCTACATACTTGAAGTACAACATACACCCACCCAATACTTGAACTACCAACACATACCCACATACTTGAACTACCACATACACCTCCCCACATACTTCAACTACCACACACACCTACCTACATACTTGAACTACATCATACACCTACCCACATACTTGAACTACCACACACACCTACCCACATACCTGAACTACCAACACATCCCCACATACTTGAACTACCACACACCCTTATCTACATACTTGAACTACAACATACACCCAACCAATACTTGAACTACCAACACATACCCACATATTTGAACTACAACATACACCTACCCACATACTTGAACTACCACACACACCTACCCACATACTTGAACTACCAACACATCCCCACATACTTGAACTACCACACACTCCTATCTACATACTTGAACTACAACATAAACCCACCCACATACTTGAACTACCAACACATACCCAGAAACTTGAACTACAACATACACCTACCTACATACTTGAACTACAACATACACATCCCCACATACGTGAACTACCACACACCCCTACCTACATACTTGATCTACAACATACACCTACCTACATACTTGAACTACCACACACACCTACCTACATACTTGAACAACAACATACATCTCTCCACATACACCTACCCACAAACTTGAACTACCACACACACATCCCCACATACACCTACCCACATACTTGAACTACCACACACACACACCTACATACTTGAACTACAACATATATTTACCCACATACTTGAATTTTCACATACACCTACTCACATACTTGAACTACCTTATACACTTCCCCGCATACTTGAACTACCACATACACCTACCCACAAACTTGAATTACCACACACACACCTCTCCACATACACTTACCCACATACTTGAACTACCACACACACCTACCTACATACTTGAACTACAACATAAATTTACCCACATACTTGAATTACCACACACACCAACCCACATTCTTGAACTACCACATACACATCCCCACTTACTTGAACTACCACACACACACACCTATCTACATACTTGAACTACAATAAACCTACCTAACTACTTGAACTACCACATACACCTACTGACATGCTTGAATTACAACACACATCTACCCACGTACTTGAACTACCACACACACCTACCTACATACTTGAACTAAACATACACCTACCTACATACTTGAACCTCTGCATATCTACCTGATTGCCTATTTAGCCCATCAACCAGATAGATACTTACCTGAATCACTGCATACAACATACCTATATGTTTAAACAACTATGTACATTTACCTACTGTACCTGCCTTCTTATCTACTTACCCAAACCACTACATACATGTATTTGCCTGTCTACTCCAAACCATACATACACCTACTGTACTAAAGACACCTACCAACCATTTTTGATACATATACCTACATATCTTATCCACTTTTAAGTTAAAGCTTTTAACACCTACCTATCTGAACCACTGCATACATCTACCAGCACTTACCCTTATCCACCTTGACCACTACATTTACCTACTTACCTCAACCGCTACGTTTATCTACCTGCCAAACCTCCAATACAACTACTTCCTACATGCCAAATGCAACTACTACATACTGGGGCTGTGAATCTTTGGCCGCAATACAGCACAACATTACTTGTATGACCCAATCCAAACAACCTTCCCTAGTCATGCTGTAGGAAAAAAATTAATCAGCCATCACAAAAAGTCAACACACATAGTCACACATAACACAACCTGGTCACTGAACTTTGTGTATATTATTTTAAAAAAAAACGTCCCATAACCATAACAAATTTCGAAATGACACCAATTTAAATCTATTGCAAGGCCTGATGGGAAACATGCAAAACACTCCACACTTATCAATGTTTGACTTTTAGTTGCTGATATTTTTGAGTGATTAACAAGTTTTAAAAGAAGTCGCCACAGAAGTAAACAATGTAGGAGTTGAACCTTCACATACTCTTCGTATTCAATTATCCATCCTTTTTTCTACCACTTATTCCCTTTGGGGTTGCGGGGGGCGCTGGAGCCTATCTCAGCTACAATCGGGCGGAAGGCGGTGTACACCCTGGACAAGTCGTCACTTCATCGAAATAATTATTAATTATATATTCATTATTTTAGTACAAAATATAAAAAAACACACACACTTATATACATATGGTTAATTTGCATGCAGTCGGCTTTCGGCCCCTGGCCAAATTCTCTTGTTGTCTTATTTGTATTTGACTTTATTTAATGTTTGGGTAGAATTTTATGAAACTGAACCAGTTTTTTGGGGGGTAATAAAGACCTTTATCAGAGCCTTTGATCTTTTTTTACGGAAGAATGTAGTTAATCATAGAACTGGCACCCAATGTTGTTAAAACATTTATTCTTTTTGAATCAAGAATTGATTTTGAATCGAATCGTTTTCCCCAAGAATCAAATCGGATCGTGTGGTGCCCAAAAATTCACAGCTCTACTATATACCTACCCACATTACTTCTTGAACCACTACATACAAATTCTACATACAGCAACCACTACTTATCTATCTACCCCAACCAGTGCTTACACCTAACTACTTAAAGTTACAGTAGAGTGGAAAAACAAGTTGCCTCTATATTGAAGCTATTATCATATACGTATAATTTATGACACCTATAGACTTCCAAAGTTTCTGAATAAATAAATTCCATCAAAATAGTATCAATCTCCCAGAGATTCCCGAGCCATTTTGAGAGATAATGAAGAAGCCAGACACGTCATCGTGTGATGTAGTAGTAGGGACCGCAGATCCCTTCCCCACCAACAACAATGCAAATCGTGCAGACTTTGTGAGAGCCGACAACGACTACTTTGGCCGAAATATGATCCAGAACCTTGTATTGTTGATCCTGAATATAAAGAAGACAAGTTTTAGAAACTCTGCTAAACAGATCCAGCTTTAGTGAAACACTAAGCATCATGTAGCAGTATTGCTAAGTGCTCAACATTACAAACTGCAAGCATAATAAAACGATAGTTTACTGTACAATGTCTGCTCTCACTGTGATTACGACTGATAAAATGCCCATATCTTCCTGTTTAGATGTGGAATTGATCATGATGCACACAAAGGGTTAACAAGGATGTCTCCCTGCAGACATTGTCTTCGATTGTGTGTGTTTGTCTCCATCTCCGGGTATGAATTGAATGTCACAGATGAACAACTTCTAGATTCAAGGCTAAATCTTCCTCAAATCAAGATGAGTGGCATGATTTATAATCAAGAATACTTTTGACGAGCCGAGAAGCGATAATGCAGGAGTAGCCGGACATTGCTGCCAGCTCACAGTAAAAGCAGCAGAGGCCGACTGAGCTGTGTGTGTCATTGTGCCGCTAAGAAATAGTTTGCGTTAGCGTTTATCATAACAACATCGCTAATATTTGGTTAAAATTCAGGTCGTGATATGTAAAAATCAATTTGTTGGCGGGTTTTGGATGGTTATTTAGAGAATTACGTGGGCGAAATAGAGAGCCCCCATTGACTACATTTTTAGCGGACTTTTTATGTATTTATTTATTTACGACATACAATGCATAAAAAAACAAATCATATGTATTAATGTCTTATATAGACATTGGAGATGATAAAAAGCACATCTCTGTCTAATTTTTGCATATTTCCAGTACGACTGATCTGATACTACGGTCGGAGCGCAGAATCGTTGCCATGGTGACGTCAATAGCTAAAGGTATTCAGAGCGGAATATTCAAAATAGCTGACCGAATTTGTGGCATTTTGTGATGTTTAAACTGTGTTTTTACATACTTTGCAGATGGGTTTGATGTATACAAAGTCAACTTGTTTTTTCACTCAACTGGTACTTTAAACCAGTGGTTCTCAACCTTTTTTCAGTGATGTACCCCCTGTGAACATTTTTGTAATTCAAGTACCCCCTGATCAGAGCAAAGCATTTTTGGTTGAAAAAAAGAGATAAAGAAGTAAAATACAGCACTGTCACGCTCGGGATGCAAAGGACACTCCGGACAAAAACGTAAAGGTAAGGTGATTTAATAACTCAGACACAGTAGAAAACGGGCAGAAATGAACAAAGGAAACGCGTGTCAAACGCACGGGAAGCTAATGCTAACACTTAGCACAGATTAAGGAAACACTAAAGCAGCGTGCCGAACGCATGGGAAGGTAAGTCTAACACTTAGCACAGATTCAGGAATAAGAAACATGAACGCGATTGTTGCTTGCCGCAAAACAATGGACCCAGGCCGACTGACGGGAGAAGGCAGGCTTAAATAACGAAAGTAATTACAACACAGGTGCGCGCCCAGAAACAAGTGGCAGGTGAAACTAATAAGTAACTATGTTGACACAACAAACACGGAAGTGCAACTAGGAACTAAGTCTAACATTAGCAGAACATAACACAAAAAAGACTCAAAACTTGAACATAATATGATCCAGGCAGTGGATCGTAACACAGCACTATGTCATCAGTTTCTGATTTATTAAATTGTATAACTGTGCAAAAATATTGCTCATTCGTAGTGGTCTTGCTTGAGCTATATGGAAAAAAATATATAAAAATAACTAGTTGAAAAATAAACACGTGATTCAATTATACATAAAGATTTCTACACATAGAAGTAATCATCAACTTAAAGTGCCCTCTTTGGGGATTGTAATAGAGATCCATCTGGATTCATGAACTTAATTCTAAACATTTCTTCACAAAGAAAGAAATATTTAACATCAATATTTATGAAACATGTCCACAAAAAAATCCAGCTGTCAACACTGAATATTGCATTGTTGTATATTTTTTCACAGTTTATGAACTTACATTCATATTTTGTTGAAGTATTATTCAATAAATATATTATTAAAGATTTTTTGAATTGTTACTATTTTTAGAATATTTTTAAAAAAATCTCACGTACCCCTTGGCATACCCTGAAGTACCCTCAGGGGTACACATACCCCGATTTGAGAACCACTGCTTTAAACCATGACATACACTAACCCAAACTTATATACAAATACCTACCCAAGCAAACCACCCGACCACTCTAGAGCTGCATCCAGCTCTTTAGCGCCATCCTAGTGGCTCATGGATCTTTTAAAAAAAATTGTAAAAAAAGAATGTGATTACGACTGATAAGATGCTCAAGTACCTAGGAGTCTTGTTCACGAGTGGGGGAGGAGTGGATCGTGAGATCGACAGGCGGATCGGTGCGGCGTCTTCAGTAATGCGGACGTTGTACCGATCCGTTGTGGTGAAGAAGGAGCTGAGCCGGAAGGCAAAGCTCTCAATTTACCGGTCGATCTACGTTCCCATCCTCACCTATGGTCATGAGCTTTGGGTCATGACCGAAAGGATAAGATCACGGGTATAAGCGGCCGAAATGAGTTTCCTCCGCCGTGTGGCGGGGCTCTCCCTTAGAGATAGGGTGAGAAGCTCTGTCATCCGGGAGGAACTCCTCCACATCGAAAGGAGCCAGATGAGGTGGCTCGGGCATCTGGTCAGGATGCCACCCGAACGCCTCCCGGGGGAGGTGTTTAGGGCACGTCCAACCGGTAGGAGGCCACGGGGAAGACCCAGGACACGTTTGGAAGACTATATCTCCCGGCTGGCCTGGGAACGCCTCGGGATCCCCCGGGAAGAGCTAGACGAAGTGGCTGGGGAGAGGGAAGTCTGGGCTTCCCTGCTTATGCTGCTGCCCCCGCGACCCGACCTCGGATAAGCGGAAGAAGATGGATGGATGGATGGATGTAAAAAAAGAAGTGGGGAAAAATGTTTTTTTTATTGTTTTTATATGATTTCTACAGGAGGACAAACATTGTTTGTTTACTTATACAACGTTATTTGAAGCTCCCGCAGAAAGACGTGTTTTATGCCACTCCTTCTTCGTCTCATTTTATCCACCAAACATGTTATGATGTGTGTGAATGCACAAAGGTGAGCTTTGTTGGTGTTATTGACTTGTGTGGAGTGCTAATCAGTCATACTTGGTCAATTCATTACTGCAAGCTAATCGATGCTAACATGCTATGTACATATTGCATCATTATGCCTTGTTTGTAGGTATATTTGAACTCATTTAATTTCCTTTACTCATGTCCTCTGTGTATTTATTTTATATTTGCATGTCTCTTGACACATTATCTGTATGTAATATTGGCTGGATTTCTAAAAGTTGTTTTTGTGTTGTTGTAGACCACAGCAAACGTTATCCAGTTACCTTTGGCCATTCTAAGCCAGTAATTTCAAGGAGTTATCTCACCCTCTGAGAAGCCTCTGTTTTACTCATGTTGGAAAAATGTGTCCATATGAGTTGGGAAATTGTGTTAGATGTAAATATAAACGGAATACAATGATTTGCAAATCCTTTTCAACCCATATTCAATTGAATGCACTACAAAGACAAGATATTTGATGTTAAAACTCATAAACTTTATTTTTTATTTGCAAATAATAATTAACTTAGAATTTCATGGCTGCAACATGTCCCAAAGTAGTTGGGAAAGGGCATGTTCACCACTGTTACATCACCTTTTCTTTTAACAACACTCAATAAACGTTTGGGAATTGAGGAAAACTAATTGTTGAAGCTTTGAAAGTGGAATTCTTTCCCATTCTTGTTTTATGTAGAGCTTCAGTCGTTCAACAGTCCGGAGTCTCCGCTGTCGTATTTTACGCTTCATAATGCGCCACACATTTTCGATGGAAAACAGGTCTGGACTGCAGGCGGGCCAGGAAAGTACCCGCACTCTTTTTTTTTTACGAAGCCACGCTGTTGTAACACTTGTCTTGCTAAAATAAGCAGGGGCGTCCATGATAATGTTGCTTGGATGACAACATATGTTGCTCCAAAACCTGTATGGACCTTTCAGCATTAATGGTGCCTTCACAGATGTGTTAGTTACCCATGCCCTGGGCACTAATACACCCCCATACCATCACAGATGCTGGCTTTTGAACTTTGCGCCTCTAACAATCCGGATGGTTATTTTCCACTTTGTTCTGGAGGACACCACGTCCTCTGTTTTCAAATATAATTTGAAATTTAGACTCGTCAGACCCCAGAACACCTTTCCACTTTGTATCAGTCCATCTTAGGTGAGCTCGGGCCCAGCCAAGCCGACGACGTTTCAGGATGTTGTTGATCAATGGGTTTGGCTTTGCATAGTAGAGTTTACAGATGTAGCGACCAACTGTAGTTACTGACAGTGGGTTTTATGACGTGTTCTTCAGCCCATGTGGTGATATCCTTTACACACTGATGTCGTTTTTTGATGCAGCACCGACTGAGGGATCAAAAGTCTGTAATATCGCTTACCTGCAGTGATTTCTCCAGATTCTCTGAACTTTTTGATGATTTTACAGACCGTAAATGGTAAAATCCCTAAATTCCTTGCAATAGCTCGTTGAGAAATGTTCTAAAACTGTTCGGCAATTTGCTTACAAAGTGGTGACCCTCACCCCATCCTTGTTTGTGAATTACTTAGCATTTTATGGAAGCTGCTTTTACACCCAATCATGGCACCAGAATGTTTATCAGTTTGAACATCAAATATGTTGTCTTTGTAGCATATTCAACTGAATATGGGTTCAAAATGATTTGCAAATCATTGTATTCCGTTTATATTTAAATCTAACACAATTTCCCAACTCATATGGAAACGGGGTTTGTAGAATAAATATCAAATTTCGACTTTTGTGTCAATGAACATTTACGTCAGCCTGCGACGCATAGCCATTTTGATAGTAGGCTATTATAACTAATTCAAGCACATCATGTGTTGCGTTCATTATAAAACTTTCAATTTTTTGCGGCTCAAGACACAATTTGTTTTTGTTGTATTTTTTGTCTTTCAACATTTTGGGATGCCGACCCCTGACCTAACTGAACCACTACATAAAGCTACCGACTCCAACTCCCGTCTGCCTATCTCACTCAACCACTACCGTGCCTACAGAAAGCCGACCTACATAAAACGAGCCTACCAAAACCACGACATACACTTTCCTACACACACCCCCTGTTGACATCTCTGCGCTGTTGACATCGGCGCTTGCATGAGCTGAAGTCGCCATGGCAACACCCCACTACAGGTCCAGCATGTAATTGACTGCTGACAATGACTACAGTTTGTGTGCCACTTCTGAGCAACCCTGCATTGTTTCATGGAAATTCAAAGGTGAAAGGTCGCCGGGATAGCGAGGCTGCTGAAAAGTGGGCGGAGCTGACGCGTTAGCGAGCATGAAGCTCTGGGTCCTGGAGACATCTTTGATAGTAATCTACTGATACGCGCACTGATCTGAGATCAGCGAGGAGGAAGAAGAAGAAGCGTTACCCAGTGGTGCGTCTAAAGAGATTATTACAGGTCGCGGGTTCAAGCAGCTCCTGCACTTCATTGTTGTGCTCGCTGCCGCTGGTGTGCTTCCCGTCTCCCTCCTCTAACTCTACCTTTCTCTTCTTGTCTCCGCCTCAAAGGAAGGTGACATTGGGAACTTTAATGGATATTAATAGGATTTCTTTGGAAGGATGCTCGGCGCTGGAGATGACAACAGCAGGAGAGACGACAAAAAAGACGCTCGTTATCTACCAACCTGGGCGACGTTGACTGTTGCAGGTGTGTCCCGAAAGTTCCAGGTCTGTTGGCGTGATCGATCCAGGTGAGTTTTTCGCCAGACTGTCAGCCAACACGTCTCCAAAAGCCCTGCATCGTTTGCTTTTGTTCAGGAAGGAGTGCAGCCTCCCTTGCCCTCTGACCTGCATCTAGGGCCGGACCATTATCCCAAAACTGAAATTTAAATATAATTTAAATATAATTTAAAGTAACAACAACATATAAATGAATAGCATATTATTAATCATCATCATCATAAAAGTAACAACAATACATTTAAATAACAACAACAATATGAAAAAACAATATTCTGTTTTTGCGTAAAAAAAATACCTTGCCTTTTACACTTATTTTTGTTACGTACGGCGGGGGAAGGAGACAACACAACGGCAGGAATCAGTTCCATAGGTTTTTTGAAACTGATGATGTGCTGGGGTGTGTATGCTACTACAAGTAGCATACACACCCCAAGACAAAATGTGAAGTATTAGCAATGTAAATGTTACCAGTGGGTGTTGTTTGTGCGTGTTGGATGAATCCTTCAAAAGTCCAGAGCGGCAAGGCAAGAAGACAGTCCGTGGGCAAACGAGAGGTCGGGGGCTGGAGAGAGGTGTCGAGGTCCGTATCCGAGCGGGGGTTCGATGATCGAGGGAAGCAGTCCAAAATCCGGAGGGTAGTCGAGGCGCACAACTCGATCCCTGGATTCGGAGGGAAGTCAAGTGATATTTAAGACAAGGACAGAGAGAAAGCACAGAGAGCAGGTACGAGGAGGGAAGTTAGAGACGGGACGCTTACTACACAGAGTGAATTACGTTCCGGCACTGGATCTTCGGGTCCGCTGGTCTTTACTGCGTCAGTCCTCATCATACCCAGGTACGCTGTTTGTTGATTACCTGCAGCTATACAGGCGGGTGGCCGCGATGCTGGAATAGCGAGTAGGGTCATGCCCTGGCGTTTGCTGTAGATGGTATGAGTGATTGCGCATTGGTGTGACAATTTTACTACCATAGAGTGTTTTTTTTGTGTCATAAATACAATGTTTGTTAACTAAATGCAAAAAAAAACATATTTGGACAATTTTGAGTCAAAGCAATCATACTAATAGGTGATGTAAGTACATTATGCTTGTGTAAGTTACGTTTTTGAAACTTTTATTTTGTTAGCGCAGTCAGACCGGATGCCGTGCACTGTGCTGTTATTGTGAAGGGCAGAAGTGTGCTGCTGTTTTGAGATTGACGTGTAAAGAAGACTTAAGGATGATTTAAAAAATAAAAAGGAAGTCTCAAGTTGTGACTTCTGTCCTATTTGTACGTTGATCTTACATCGATGATGTCGTTCACAACAACACAGGCAGATGACATGTGCTCTGGGGGTATGGATTGTTCTTGCTAGCTTTGGCTTTGTAGTTTAGTCTCTGTTTCAAGTGACCGTATTCACTTTGTTTAGTTCAGGACGTGTTTCGGGTTATGAATTAATTAATGAACAAATGTTCATTCTCCTCACCATTCTGACAATAAAATTGCATTTGTGTCCAAATATTGGGCTCTTTTCTTAAGTTAAATTAAATTATGCAAGCAAGTGATAACCTGTGATTAATCATGATTAATCCCAATCCAAAAGTTTGATTGATATGATTTAAAAACTAATCATTTGACAGCACTAATTTGCATAGATAATACAAATTTATAATTGGACCAACGTGTTTTAAGCTATAGCACAGAAATGTAAAAATTTGGAGTCACCCGTCTTTGATTGGATGTCATTGAAAGTTGTAAACAAATTAAGCTATAGTAAATGAAAAGAAATAACTGAAGACAAATACAATACAGAAATATATATATATATTTATTTTTTACAGGATTTTTAATATATGTTTTTTATGGATCGCATCTTTATTATACACAAAAAAGTATTTAGATCTTAATGAAAACAAATATATTCCAAAATCTGAATTCAATGTTTTCTTTAAATTGCAAGTATATCCCAATATTTTTTTTTTTATTAAAAAAAAGTTATTTAATTAGATAGCACAGAAATATACAAAAAATATATTTTTTTGATGTAAATAGTAAAAGAAAAAATCCTCATTCTGAGTTTTTATTTGCATGGAATATAACAAAATGCCATACTATACCACAGCCCAACCATCCCTTTACATGATTTGATTACAGTAAAGGAAATAAGTACTCTATGTATGAAATAATTGGTGTCAAGTCTTAAAAAAAATGCAATTGCCAGTTTCTGATTTGATGGCAATGAAAGTTGTACACAAAAAGTACGATAAAAAGAAACATTAAAAAAAAAAATTTTTTTTTGAAACTTACACAAATTGCAATTCTTTGTTTTTCCATGCATAGCAATCATCATTCATCTTACACAAGAAAAATGTGAGTGTACCAAGGCGTAAGGAACCCCAGCATAATTACTCTTTGAAATATTTTGAGAGTATAAATGCAATTTTTATAATCACGGAATCAAAAAAATATTTCCACCCCCATAGAAAATGTTAGTATATTATACATATAATGTATTTTAATAAATAGCAAATAATAGTAAATCATTAAAATGTGTTTGTCCCACATGGAATACATCCACTCAACTCTTAGTTCAACGTTGCGGAAAGTGTTTTGTTTCAGAATCACAATTCATTTTAAGTCCGTGTTAAAATGTTATAAAGCAGCACTTGATTTAAAGGTCCCCCGTTAAGGGCTTTTAAATGACATCAACACAATAGTGTGTGTCCGAGAGCCTTTTTATGTGCACCAAATGTGAAAAAAATCGATCCTCTCCTTTACTTGTTTGCTCCACTTTTCAGGGAAAAGACGCTCAATTGCTCGCTTTTGACGTTTGACGTGTTTTTTCAAAAGAAAACCTCTTTCCTCGTTATGATCCAGAATCGTACTCATACTTCCAG
Organism: Nerophis ophidion; assembly: GCF_033978795.1. Taxonomy (NCBI): domain Eukaryota; kingdom Metazoa; phylum Chordata; class Actinopteri; order Syngnathiformes; family Syngnathidae; genus Nerophis; species Nerophis ophidion. The sequence continues at coordinate 66,490,669 of NC_084614.1, forward strand.
TAGCTAAAATCCGCTTCACCATTCGCCAATGAGTCCAGTCTTTTGACTTTCTAATCGAACGATGAGAACCAATTCCCAGTTGGTGGTCGTTTGTTTTTTTACATTTAAAAAAATGTAGGCAAGCAAAGTAGCGCATTTTTGCGTTCACAATTTTTTCTTTCTTGTTATATTCAGATGTATTATACACATAAATAAATGTAATTCTCATTCGTATGTTTATTTCTGTATTGTTGAAAAGTTGGTGGAAAATTGAAGTTTGCATGGGCTTTATCTGAGTTTAATTGTGCAAGAAAGTTCTTAGGTTAGGGGAACAATACTAAATAGCAATTTCCTTGTCAAAGCACGGAGATATGGCACCAACTAATAGAATGTACACAACAAACCACGTTACATTACAATTATATTTCAGAATCATTTCACCATCCATCCATCCATCCATCATCTTCCGCTTAGCCGAGGTCGGGTCGCGGGGGCAGCAGCCTAAGCAGGGAAGCCCAGACTTCCCTCTCTCCAGCCACTTCGTCTAGCTCTTCCCGGGGGATCCCGAGGCGTTCCCAGGCCAGCCGGGAGACATAGTCTTCCCAACGTGCCCTAGGTCTTCCCCGTGGCCTCCTACCAGCTGGACGTGCCCTAAACACCTCCCTAGGGAGGCGTTCGGGTGGCATCCTGACCAGATGCCCGAACCACCTCATCTGGCTCCTCTCGATGTGGAGGAGCAGCGGCTTTACGTTGAGCTCCTCCCGGATGGCAGAGCTTCTCACCCTATCTCTAAGGGAGAGCCCCGCCATCCGGCGGAGGAAACTCATTTCGGCCGCTTGTACCCGTGATCTTATCCTTTCGTTCATGACCCAAAGCTCATGACCATAGGTGAGGATGGGAACGCAGATCGACCGGTAAATTGAGAGCTTTCCCTTCCGGCTCAGCTCCTTCTTCACCACAACGGATCGATACAACGTCCGCATTACTGAAGACGCCGCACCGATCCGCCTGTCGATCTCACGATCCACTCTTCCCCCACTCGTGAACAAGACTCCTAGGTACTTGAACTCCTCCACTTGGGGCAGGGTCTCCTCCCCAACCCGGAGATGGCACTCCACCCTTTTCCGGGCGAGAACCATGGACTCGGACTTGGAGGTGCTGATTCTCATTCCGGTCGCTTCACACTCAGCTGCGAACCGATCCAGTGAGAGCTGAAGATCCCGGCCAGATGAAGCCATCAGGACTACATCATCTGCAAAAAGCAGAGACCTAATCCCGTGGCCACCAAACCGGATCCCCTCAACGCCTTGGCTGCGCCTAAAAATTCTGTCCATAAAAGTTATGAACAGAATCCAGTACTCCCTCGAGTGTACCCAAAAAGGGTGGGTATTCTGAACTGCTGTTTGGTGCGTAAGCACAAACAACAGTCAGGACCCGTCCCCCCACCCGAAGGCGGAGGGAGGCTACCCTCTCGTCCACTGGGTTGAACTCAAACGTGCAGGCTTTGAACCGGGGGGCAACGAGAATTGCCACCCCAGCCCGTCGCCTCTCACTGTCGGCAACGCCAGAGTGGAAGAGGGTCCAGTCCCTCTCGGGAGAACTGGTTCCAGAGCCCTTGCTGTGCGTCGAGGTGAGTCCGACTATATCCAGCCGGAACTTCTCTACCTCGCGGACTAACTCAGGCTCCTTCCCCCCCAGTGAGGTGACGTTCCACGTCCCAAGAGCTAGCTTCTGTAGCCGAGGGTCGGACCGCCAAGTGCCCTGCCTTCGGCTGCCGCCCAGCTCACAATGTACCCGACCTCTATGGCCCCTCCCATGAGTGGTGAGCCCATTGGAGGGATGACCCACGCTGCCTCTTCGGGCTGTGCCCGGCCGGGCCCCATGGAGACAGGCCCGGCCACCAGGCGCTTGCCCGGTGACCCGCGTCCGGGCAAGGGAAATCTGAGTTCATTTTGTTGTAATTCCATAGAAGTCTTTGAGCTGCTCTTTGTCTGATCACTCACCTAGGACCTGTTTGTCTTGGGAGACCCTACCAGGGGGCATGAAAGACCCCAGACAACATAGCTCCTAGGATCATTGGGACACGCAAACTCCTCTACCACGGTAAGGTAGCAGCTCAGAGAGGAGTTTCACCAGTGGTTCTTAAACTATTTTTCACCAAGTACCACCTCTGAAACACTTGACTCTCCAAGTACCACCATAATGACCAACATTAAAGCATAGTAGGCCTTAATACTAATTAAAAACAAGGCGTATGTTTTATTTAACAAGCATATTTAATAGTTTCGCCCACTATAGCCTTACACACAACGCACAAACAGTATCAACAAGGATACCCCTCCATATACAGAACATATTTACAGGGGCGGCATAGCTCGGTTGGTAGAGTAGCCGTGCCAGCAACTTGAGGGTTGCAGGTTCGATTCCCGCTTGTGCCATCCTAGTTACTGCCGTTGTGTCCTTGGGAAAGACACTTTACCCACCTGCTCCCAGTTCCACCCACACTGGTTTAAATGTAACTTAGATATTGGGTGTCACTATGTAAAGCGCTTTGAGTCACTTGAGAAAAGTGCTATATAAATATAATTCACTTCACTTCACTTCTTTGACGTACCTCTAAATCAGGGGTGTCAAAGTTAAAGCCTGCTGGCCACATCCGGCCCGCAAATGAATGGTCTATGGCCCCCGGGATGATATTTGATTAGTGTTAGAACCGGCCCGCAGGCCACAGCCACCTGCTGCTGTTTTGCACGCACCAATACTCCATCCGTGTTGGTTCTAAGAATTTTCTAAATCATATAAATGGGGTCCCACAGTAAATATTTGGGGTCCAACTTTTTTGTAAGCGTTGTGAAAACAAATGATAAATGTATGCATTATCCTGTTACATCTCACATTCTATATTGTGTTTTGGAAAAAGGTTGTCATCAACGTTACTTAATTCATAAAAAAAATCATATGAAAGAAAACAAATTTTAATGCATATGTAAATGTATTCAGTTATAAACATTCATTCACATTATTCTTTCCTTCATGGATCTAAACTTTACCACTGCTCGTATTTTTTTCTATATTTTTATTGTAATATTTTAAGAATGTGTATGTTCTATTTTTGGCCAAAGTAAAACAAAGAAAACAATCTGAAGTTGTCTTTAGTTTTTAGTTTTAATGCCATGATTTTGATAGTCCGGTCCGCGCGTGCACAGATTTTCCTCCCCCTGAGCTAAAATCAGTTTGACACCCCCAGCTTAATATATAAAAACATATTATAACAATACCCGCATACGAGTGTTGGCCAAATGTTTTTAGGACAAAACAATATGGAATGCAGGTGAGCAAAGTGCAGAGTAGGGGCGTAACGATTGCCGTTACGGCAGTGAAATTTATGACGGTTAGTATTACCGTTAAATTGTAACCATCGTAAAACTGTGATTGATTGCAACACTTTGAAAAACTCAAGGTGATATCGTTAATTTCGGAGAGGGGCCACCAGCGCACCAATCGCTAGCTAGCTTAAATGCTAACTTGATTTCAAGACACATTAACATTTTGAGAACAAAACTTGGTTAAAAGATTTTGCTGTGTGTTTCAGTACTGTCGGAGAACACGCAACAATACAGTGATTAATGTGAAATGTTGCTATTGTGACATCCCTAATGAGGACACAACCCTTTTAAACTAAAGACCCAAGTTAGAGGGTTTTTTCGGGATCTGAATTTGCTAGAATTTTCCTGTGTTATGCCATACGTCATGCATATTGTTGTAACGTAAACATCAGATGTAATCCTTACAGCAATGTGACAGTTCTAAACAAGTCTTTATAATGATCTTATGTCACCTATTGATTTTGACATTAGCTAGCGTGAAAATGGGGTCCCAGGGATCCCATCAAGTCATAAAAATGGGGTCCCACAGTAAAATTTTGGGGTGCCACTTTTTTGTAAGGTTTTTTATAAAACAAATGATCAATGTATGCATTATCCTGTTATATATCACATTCAATATTGTGTTTTGGAAAAAGGTTGTCATAAACGTTACTTACTTAATTAGCCGGCTCAGTGGCCTTGTGGTTTGAGTGTCCGCCCTGAGATCACACCCCGGCCGAGTGTACCAAAGACTATAAAAATGGAACCCATTACCTCCCTGCTTGGCACTCAGCATCAAGGGTTGGAATTTGGGGTGAAATCACCAAAATGATTCCCGGGCGCGGCCACCGCTGCTGCTCACTGCTTTCCTCACCTCCCAGGGAGTGAACAAGGGGATGGGTCAAATGCAGAGGACACATTTTACCACGTCCAGTGTGTGTTGGACAATCATTGGTATTTTAACTTTAATTCATACAAAAGAAAACAAATTTTTATGCAGATGTAAATTTTTTTCAGTCTTAAACATTCATTCACTTTCTTCTTTCCTTCATGGATCTAAACTTTACCACTGTCAGTATTTTTTTTCTATATTTTCATTGTATTATTCTCAGAATGTTTTTGTTCTAATTTTGGCCGAAGACAAAGAACAATCTGAAGTTGTCTTGATTTTTTTTCAAATATCTTTTGGGACATCATACACAAAAGTGCACTTTATTTGTTTTAAAATATAGTAGTGGCATTCTGTACAAAAAGTGCACTTTGATTAAATGTTGTTTTGATATGTCATCTTTGAGACATCATGCACAAAAGTGCACTAATAGCTTGTGTTAAAATATCACTGACAATCTTGAACTTTCTGTTTAATAAATACAGTTTTGGTAAATGGACTTAGTTGTAATTTCCCTCTCTGCATGAAAGTTTAATATGAGCATATATTAATGCAGTATGAACAAGAATGTTTTAATATACACACACGGAATCATCATACTGCTTTGATTATATGCATCAAGTGTTAAATCAAGGCTAAGGCAAAATATCGAGATATATATCATGTATCGTGACATGGCCTACAAATATCGAGATATTAATTAAAGGCCATATCGCCCAGCCCTAACTTGGCAAAGAAAAGGGTAACTATTAGGGTTGGGCGATATTGCCTTTTTTTAATATCGCGATATTTTTAGGCCATATCGCGATATACGATGTATATTACGATATTTTGCCTCGGCCTTGAATGAACACTTGATGCATATAATCACAGCAGTATGATGATTTTATTTGTCTACATTAAAACATTCTTCTTCACACTGCATTAATATATCCATCCATCCATTTTCTACCGCTTATTCCCTTTCGGGGTTGCGGGGGGCGCTGGCGCCTATCTCAGCTACATGTTACTTTTAAACTTTCATCCAGAGAGGGAAATCACAACTAAGTCAATTGACCAAAAGGGTATTTATTAAAGTTATTAAGCAATGGCACAAACATTCAAGTCATTTCCAAAACATAAATTGCAAGATTGTCAGAGACATTTAAGTGTCAAATAAAAATGAACTGCATAATAGGAAATCAAATAGTATTCGTCCTTCACTATGTGGTATGTTACTAAGGTTATGAAATTCTCTTCATTCTCTAGCGAGTGACTTTACAAATGATGCTACATATTAGCAGTAATGCTTTTTCCCCACACTTGACAAATTACGGTTGTCTGTTCGACATATTCCCACTTGAAGCCGAACCACCGCCAGACGATGGAAACCCTGCTGTTTTTATTGGGAATTAAGTATTCCTTTATTTGTTACCAGATCCGCACCGTCTTTGTCTCGTACGGCTACGTTAGCAGCTAACAATAGCCACGTCGCTACTTCTCTGCCCTGCGAGGGCGTGTATGTGATGTATGACGTGACAGTTTGTGACATATGTAAGAATGTGCGCCTGCTTGTCTGTGAGGAGACACAGGAAAGAGCCAGGAAAGCCTGAAGTGTACGCCCGCAGCTAAAAGTCCTGCGTGAGAAAGTATACTCAAATATTACGATATAGTCATTTTCTATATCACACAGAGACAAACCCGCGATATATCGTATATATCGATATATCGCCCAGCCCTAGTAACTATAATTAATTGCTGTTTTTTGGTAATTTTCCAAGCACTGTTTATAACACAGTTTAATTAACAAATATTTATTGCATGGTTTTAAAATGTCCCTTTTTTTGTCATGACCAGGCTTGATTTTGTTTGTCGGGCCTTGTGTGACTTATTGAAAATAGATCCACAAAACAATTGGTTGTAAAGAAATTGGTCTGCTGGCCTATGCCGTTGATCCCTTCAGCTTCATCCGAGCATGTGGTAAACTATATGCATGAGGGAAAAAACAAAACATGGAGCGCACTGACCAACAAAGCCAAATAACCGCAGACAACAACAAAGAAAGCTGGAGCAATCAAGCGGTAAACTTCTCAGCACTCGGGGGTCAGCCGGGGTTATTTTGGAGTTATTTCAGCGAGGAGGTAATAATTTGATCAGCCGGAGAGCCTCAGGCTGCAGCGAAACAAGCTTTTATTTCGACACGCTTCACAACTCCACAGAGTGTGATGTTTGCATGTTTTTGATCTGTGGAAATATAAGTAAGCATCTTAGAACGGCAGCCTCTACGTGAATTAGCATCAAATGTTACGGCGCTAATGTTACGCTTCCTCCTGACAGAGAATTGCCGCCTATCGATTCCTTCCTTAAGGCCGCTACATATTATCTTCCGGCTTCTTTTCCTAGCCCAGCTAATTTAAGATTTTTCACGTTTCGCGCTCTATTTTTGGCGAAGTCACATTCCTATCCTACATCGGCACAAACCGAAGACGATTCATCGGGGTTAATAGGCATCGCCGTGGGGGAGCGGGAGAATCGATGAGCTGGACAGGATGGGGAAGAAGGTGTCCTTCTGCTGGTGGCGGCGCTCAGCTAATGGAAGCTGACATGTTTTATTGCCTGGCCTAGCCAGGCGCCATGTGGGGCAGCGCCCCGTTAACCCACCATGTTGATCAAACGCCAATATGTCCCGCAGAATCTGAAGGAAGCTACATTGATCCCGCGGAACTGAAGCTTCGGTGGTGTTGTGCATCAGTACTTGTGCAACACTGTGGATTTACTAACGCCTCTCGTTTACACCCTGCCAAATATGCCACTGTGTGTAAACCATGTCTCTGCGCATGAACATTGCATTCATTCTTTTTGCATGCTGCTTGAAGTCATTGGGCCGGCCATTTTGATGACATCACTTCCTGTCTTTGAAGAGCTTCTACAGCGAGCAGCACTTCTGACGAGTTTATTTCCACAATTGTCGCACCTCGCGTCGGTCAAAGCTGTGTCAGCCTCTCTTCGATATAGAGAATAGAGAATAGTTTTATTGTCATTATTGCAATGAACAGGTTCAAAGAACAACGAAATTGGAACAGCTCCTCCTGTGTGAAGTGAATTATATATTTATTGACTCAAAGCGCTTTACATAGTGACACCCAATATCTAAGTTACATTTAAACCAGTGAGGGTGGCACTGGGAGCAGCTGGGTAAAGTGTCTTGCCCAAGGACACAACGACAGTAACTAGAATGGCACAAGCGGGAATTGAACCTGCAACCCTCAAGTTGCTGGCACGGCCACTCTACCAACCGAGCTATGCCGCCTCAAAAATGTGATCAGAAACGCTTTAAATGAGTCCAAACTTTCACAGTCTCGCTATAAAGATTTGGTTGCCAGACAACCACTTTGAGCTAGCATTTTAGCCAGTTAGGCTACGTCTTGCGGCCCTTTCTGTTCGAAGATTTTATCAGCGAAGGGGGTTTTAATTGTGATGAGACCAAAAAAGATGCCACAGTGGACCTTGCATTATAGGAGAAGGCACTGCCAAGACACAAGCTGACGAAGGATCGCCTCACACTGCTAATTTGTTCTTACGCAAGCGGTGACGACGTGAAGCCACTACTTGTTTGTCACTCCGAAACTCACAGAATGTTAAAAAATGCCACAAAAATTCCCAGACACAGGGTAAAAAATTTTTCCTTTTTTTATTTTTGGAGCCTACCACCAATATTTCTGTGTGTGTTTTTTTTGCATGTTGACATTAAAGATTGCTGTTTTGTTATGTTGTTTGGATTAAAAATATTGTTGAGCCATTACCCCCTTGTTATGTATATTATATGTATAAATAAATATATATATATATATATATATATATATATATATATATATATATAAATGATAAATGGGTTGTACTTGTATAGCGCTTTTCTACCTTCAAGGTACTCAAAGCGCTTTGACACTACTTCCACATTTACCCATTCACACACACATTCACACACTGATGGAGGGATGCTCCATCAGGAGCAAGGGTGAAGTGTCTTGCTCAGGACACAACGGACGTGACGAGGTTGGTACTAGGTGGGATTTGAACCAGGGACCCTCGGGTTGCGCACGGCCACTCTCCCACTGCGCCACGCCGTCCCTATACATATATTTATATATATATATATATATATATATATATATACATATGTATGTATATATATATATATATATATACATATGTATATATATATATACATATGTATATATATATATACATATGTATATAAATATATATATATACATCCATCCATTTTCTACCGCTTATTCCCTTTCGGGGTCGCGGGGGGCGCTGGCGCCTATCTCAGCTACAATCGGGCGGAAGGCAGGGTACACCCTGGTCAAGTCGCCACCTCATCGCAGGGCCAACACAGATAGACAGACAACATTCACACTCACATTCACACACTAGGGCCAGTTTAGTGTTGCCAATCAACCTATCCCCAGGTGCATGTCTTTGGAAGTGGGAGGAAGCCGGAGTACCCGGAGGGAACCCACGCATTCACGGGGAGAACATGCAAACTCCACACAGAAAGATCCCGAGCCTGGATTTGAACCCAGGACTGCAGGAACTTCGTATTGTGAGGCAGACGCACTAACCCCTCTGCCACCGTGAAGCCCAAAGTCTCGGCTGATGCCCCCACGACCCGACTTTGGATAGGCGGAAGAAGATGGTATATATATGTATATATATATATATATGTATATATATATATATATATATATATATATATATATATATATATATATACATATGTATGTATATATATATATTTATATATATATATATATATATATATATATATATACACATATATATATACCATCTTCTTCCGCCTATCCAAAGTCGGGTCGTATACATATATATATATATATACATATATACATATGTATATATATATATATATATATATATATATATATATATATATATATATATATATATATATATATATATATATATACATATATATATATATATACATATATATACCATCTTCTTCCGCCTATCCAAAGTCGGGTCGTGGGGGCATCAGCCGAGACTTTCCTATCCCCTGCTACTTCGTCCAGATCTTCCCGGGGGATCCCGAGGCCAGCTGGGAGACATAGTTTTTCCTCTGCCCTGGGTCTTACCCGTGGTCTCCTACCGGTCAGACACGTCCTAAACACCTCCTCAGGGAGGCGTTCTGTGGGCATTCAGACCAGATGCCCGAGCTGCCTCATCTGGCTCCTCTCGATGTGGAGGAGCAGCGGCTTTAATCTGAGCTCGCCCGGAATGACAGAGCTTTTCACCCTATCTCTAAGGGAGAGCCCCGCCACTCGGCGGAGGAAACTCATTTCGGCCGCTTGTACCCGTGATTTTGTCCTTTTCAGTCCTAACCCAAAACTCATGACCATAGGTAAGGATGAGAACGCAGATCGACCGGTAAATTGAGGGATTTGCCTTTTTTTTCACCACGACGGACCGATCGATACAAGGTCTTGCATACAGCAGACGCTGGACCGATCCGCCTCTCGATCTCCAGATCTGCTCTTCCCTCTCTCATGAACAAGACCTTGAGGTACTTGAACTCTTCCACTTGGGGCAAGATCACCTCCCCAGCCCGGAAATGACACTGCACCCTTTTCCAAGCGAGAACCATGGACTCGGTCGTTGAAGTGCTGATTTTCATCCCAGTCGCTTCACACTCAGATGCAAACCAATCCAGTGAGAGCTGAAGATCCTGGACAGATAAACCCAGCAGGACAACATCATCCAAAAAAAGCAGAGACCTAATCCTGCAGACACTAAACCGGATCTCTTTAACGCCTTGACTGTACCTACAAATTCTGTCCAAAAAAGTTATGAAAAGAATTGGTGACAAAGAGCAGCCCTGGCGGAGTCCAACCCTCACTGGAAACCAGTACGACTTGTGGACCAAACTCTGACACTGATCATTCAGGGAGCGGACTGCCACAGTCAGGCGGTCCGATACCCCATACACTCTAAGCAATCCCCACAGTACTTCCCAAGGGACACTCAGTCGAATGCCTTCTCCAAGGTCACAAAGCATATGTAAACTGGTTGGGCAAACTCCCATGCACCCTCAAGGACCCTTCCGAGAGTATAGAGCTGGTCCACAGATCCACAGCCAAGAAAAAATCCACACTGCTCTTCCTGAATCCTAATTTCGACTATCGAACGTAGCCTTCTCTCCAATACACCTGAAAAGATCTTACCGGTAAGACTGTGGAGCGTGATCACACGATAATTGAAATCACCCTCAGGTGCCTATCCACAGGCCCCACCCCGATGTCCACGTAATGCTGCACAGTCTTGTCAACCACGACAGGTCCATAGCATCCAGAGCCTGCCACTGAGGACCTTCTTATCTACCTCGGCAACCTCATCCCCAGAAATAAGAGAGCCCACTGCGGAGTACCAAGGCACTACTTCCTCATTGGAAGACATGTAGGTGGGATTGAGGGGGTCTTCAAAGTATTTCTTCTACCGATTCACAACATCCCCACTCAACGTCAGCAGCACACCATCCTCAACATACACGGTGTTGACAATGCGATGCTTCCCCACACCTGAGGGGGTGGATGGTGGTCCAAAATCTCTTCGAAGCCGTCCAGAAGACGTTATCAACGGCTTCCCCAAACTCTTCCTATGTCTGAGTTTTTGCCTCTGCAACCGCCAAAGCCCATGGGCCAAAATGTCCCAATAGGACTCCTCCTTCAGCTTTACGGCCTCCCTCACTGTTGGTGTCCACCAGCAAGTTCTGGGAGTACCACCACAGCAGGCACCGACTACCTTGCGGCCTGAGCTCCAATCGGCTGCCTACACAATAGAGGCACGGAACATAGTCCACTCAGGCTCAATATCCAGCACCTCGCTTGTATTATGTTCGAAGTTCTCCCGGAAGTGAGAATTGGAACTCTCTCTGACAGAAGACTCTGCCAGACGTTCCCAGCAGACCCTCGCTACACGTTTACAGTAGGCCTGCCAAGTCTTTTCGGCATCCTCCCCCACATTCGTAGCCGACTTACCACCAGGTGGTGATCAGTTGAAAGCTCCGCCCCTCTCCTCAGAGTGTCCAAAACATGAGGCTGCAAATTCAATGATACAATCACAAAGTCGATCATTGAACTGCGGCATAGGGCGTCCTGATGTTAAAAGCACATTTGGACACCCTCGTGTTTGAACATGATGTTGGTTATGGACAATCTTTGACGAGCACAAAAGTCCATAAAAAAAACTGGGTTCAGAGCAGCGTGGCCATTTCTGCCAATCATGCCTCTCCAGGTCTCACTGTCGCTGCCAACGTGAGCGTTGAAGTCCCCGAGTAGAACAACGGAATCACCAGAGGGAGCACTCTCCAGTACTTCCTCTACGGACTCCACAAAGGGCAGCTACTCTGAACTGCTGTTAGGTGCATAAGCAAAGACAATGGTCAGGACCCGTCCCCCACCTGGCGGCGGAGGGAAGCCCACCTTTCGACCACCGGCTTAAACTCCAACGTGCAAGCCCTCAGCCGCGGGGCAAAAGGTATTGCCACCCTCAACGAGAGTCCAGCCCCTATCGAGAGGACTGGTTTCAGAGCCTTTGCTGTGCGTCAAAATGAGACCGACTATATCCTGCCGGAACTTCTTTACCCAACGCACCAGCTCAGGCTCCTTCCCTCCCAGCAAGGGGACCTTCCATGTCCCAAGAGCTGGCTTCTGTAGCCGAAGATCGGACCGCCAAGGGCCCTGTCTTCAACTGCCACCCAGCTCACAGAGTATCCTACCCAGTTGCCTCCTCCGGCTTTGCCTGGCCGGACGCCCACCATCAAGCCCAACCTCCAGGCCTGGCTCCATAAGGGGGGCCTTGGTGACCCACGTCCATGCGAGGGAAACCTCGTTCCTCGATTTTTTGTATTCATAGAAGTCAGAGCTGTCTGGTCCCTCACCTAGGACCTGTGTGTCAAGGGAGGCCCTACCAGGGGCATACAAGCCCCGGAACCGGACAACCTAGCTCTTAGGATCATCAGGACACACAAACTCCTCCACCACGGTAAGGTCTCAGCTCCGGGAGATGTGTATATATGTATTCATTTCTATATTTATGTATATGTATATGTGTGTGCATGTGTGTGTATATATATATGTTTATATATATATATATATATATATGTTTATATACATGTGTGCATGTGTGTACATGTGTATAAGTGTGTGTATATATGTATATACGTTATATATGTATATGTGGTTATGTATATACTGCGATGAGGTGGCGACTTGTCCAGGGTGTACTCTGCCTTCCGCCCGATTGTAGCTGAGATAGGCACCAGCGCCCCCCGCGACCACAAAGGGAATAAGCGGTAGAAAATGGATGGATGAATGGGTTATGTATATATATATATGTATATATGTATATATATATATATATATATATAAATGTATATATCGTTGAAGTGCGTTGATTTCACTTACGCACTGACGTTCACTTTTCCCTTCAACAACAAACACCAAGCATCATATAGCAGAATTGCTAAATGTTAAACTAAATATACAAACCTTGAATGTAATAAAACAATCACCTACTGTACAATGTCTTCTCTTATTGGGATGCCAACTTATGGTGTGTTCATGTCTTCACACTTAGTTAAATAGTTAATCATAATACTCATAAAGGGTAAAAAAAAAAAGTGCCGCAAACAAATTGTCTTTGCATGTCTTTCTTGCCATCTCTCGGTATAAGTTGAACGTCAAAGTTGACCATCTTCTCGGTTAATGGCCACATCCTTTTACTAGCCAATCGAGAGGCATGATTTATAATCTCGAATTAACTTTCATCAGCTCAGAGGCGATGCAGCGGATCACCGTCACAATATGTCAATATATCAGCAAAAGCTAGTTGGCTCTCAGCAATTACGGCGCATCTAAAAATAGTTTGTCTTTGTTAGTGCTTTTAATAACAATATCACTAATACTTGGTTAATTTTCAGGTCACGAGATATAAAAAGAGTATTGTTGGCGGGGGGGTTTTTTGTAATGTTTTTTAGAGGGCTTTACGGGAGTACTCTTGTTAGCCACCTCTTAGTTGCCACATTTTACGAGTTAGAATGCATAAAAAGAAAAAAAACATAGGGATTATGAATGATTGGCAGAATTCTGAAATAAAACTGCGGTTCCCCTTTAAGGTAGAATATAAAATAGGGCGCAAAAAGCACATTGGTGATGGAAAACGCCTTTTTTTTCCCACTGCACAGTATTAGAGACTTTTTTTTGGCTTTCTTTTTACAGCGGTGAACTTCTTATTACCCTTGTTCATATTACACGTGATTTTATATTGTACTGTGAATATTTACGCTAATTAATAATATCTAGCGGGTTTTTTCCCCACTTTCACAAATATTAAAGTGACTCTGGAGAAAAACAAGCAAAAAACTACAGTACAACTCTAGTCTGTGTATTGCATGTACTGCAATATTTTAGTGTGGTTGAAAGGCAATAACGATGAAAATAGCTTGGTCATAGGTTTTGGATGAGCAATGGCTGCCAGCTGCCAAACAGCCTGCGAGGGAGCTCTCCAAGGTTCCTAATGAGGCAGAAAAAGCAGTGATGGAGCACAGGTCGCCTGGAATGACCTCATGGAAGGGCAGCCCATCTGGACTCCATCACCTGCTTGCGCACTCCGAACAAGAGCTGCCATCTTGTGAGCCGAGCGCTAGTTTGTTTGCGGCTTACGTAATAAAGTACAACAAACATTTTGGGATGTTGACAGTGTGTCTCATCAGCGCCGGGAAGCTGTCGTGTGACCAGGGGATTACTCGGAATCAGCCGCAAACAAACCGACGCGCCGAGACTGGCGGCAGTGTGACTCAGACGTGGAGGTCTGGCTTAGAGGATGTTGAAGACGCCTAATGTGAAGATTAAGCGTTGTCACAGCAAGCACGGAATGGAACACTTCTCGAACTTTCATACACTTTTTCAGACACAAACTTCCCACTGCTTTAGCGACTATGTTTCGTAATTAGTCCATGAGTTATTTACCTCATTTGCAGAGCTGTACGGTATACAGGCACAAATCAAGTACCGCGGTACTAATGAAAAAAAAAAATGGTACTACGTTGCCTTTGAAAAATACCAATGACATTGCTATTTTTACAAGCAGAGGAGCATGTTCGACAACGCACACACACTGAGTACTTACAAGCCGAAACAATGTGTGGAATAAAAAAGGAGAATGGACAAATTTTGAAATAAAAACTAACAATAAATAATTTATAACTCTGAAACGCCGCTCTGCGAGATTTAAAACATGGCTGGCTAGCTAGCGGCTAACGTCCATCCGCAGTCAGCGGTGTTGTAGCTACTTCTAAATCACTAATCCTCGCCTCCATGGCGACAAATAAAGTACGTTTCTTACAAGTATCATCCCCTGCAGGACGAAGGATAGCTAAACATGCTTCACTACACACCGTAGGAGGATACATTAGCTAACCGCTAACAGCAAACTAGCACTCCCCAATGTATACAAAAGAGTATATCCACGCAGATACTGATTATAACAATACCAAGTAACAAGACTCCTATCTAGTCGATACTACATTAATATTTTTTATCATCACATATTCTTTCTTAGTTTTCTTATTTGTAACTTACATTATGTTTATAAATTCAGGAAATATGTCCCTAGACACATGAGGACTTTGAATATGTCCAATGTATGATCTTGTATCTACTTGGTATTAGATCGATACCCAAATGTGTGGTATCAACCAAAACTACACTGATCATACGTCCTCTTTTCCCCCGACATGTCCTCTTTTGCGGGACTGTCCGGGGTGTCTGGGCGGGGTTTCTGAAATGCCTCAAATGTCCGGCGTTTTGTGTCATGTCAAGTAGATATTAACAGTAAATGAACAAATAGATTAATAATCAATTTTCTACTGCTTGTCCCCCATAATTTTGACAAAATGATAGAATGGGAAAGGACTCAAAATGTCACTGCGTATGTCAGCAGACTAATTACAAACCTTGGTAAGCGGTTTGTTTACTTACTACTAAAAGAAAAGTTGTCGAGAATGTTCACGTTTTTTTTAAGACCAAAATTGTTATTTGATTGCAAAAAGAAATATGTTTAATGTACCGTAAGATTTTTTTTGTTAAAATAAAGCCAATAACGCCATTTTTTGTGGTCCCCTTTATTTAGAAAAATATCAACCAGTGTCAAAATATATTTTTGGTATCGGTACCAAAATATTGGTTTCGGGACAACCTTACTCCTTTGCTAGTACAAAAATCCCTTGTTTATCGCTGTTAATTGGTTTCGTACACTAAATACATGTTTTTACATTATGAGCGCCCTCTAGACATGAAATAACGCCCACATGGCAACCTATACACTAATTTTTTTGCTTGAGAATACTTAATTTATGGCAAAAGTCAGCGATGTGGTGACGCTGCAACATTTGAATCTTGCAAGGGAATATCCTCAGAAGGGAAGATATAGCAGTAACTTGATTTTTGCCAAATATTTCCCTTGGTTTTCATATAATGTCTGGTAGGGATGGGTACCGTTCACATTTGAACTGACACGGTACTAATTCCCGGTACCTGGGAATTTTTTTGTGTGTCAATCAATATTATTTATTTTTTACCATAAAATCACATTTTTAATTGCAACTTTTAAGTTACAATTACAGTTGAAAGTCCAAGATGTTAGATGGCAATAATGCATAGTTTGTGGTGGGGTATTTGTGTTAGTTTGTGCCCAATAAAGTGTTGATGCTGTAAGTCCTGCAATAATAACTGTTTGACTGCAACAGGCATCTTAGTTGTAGTTTTCACAACAAATGTGGGGTTGTAAAACCAATGTATATTAGCATCAAGCTAGCGCATTAAAAAAAAAAAAAAAGTCAGTTGAGTCAGTTGCTTTTTTGGCATTGAAAATTGGATATTAACTAGAGATAGTTTAGATGAGTCCGCTCTCAGTTATGCTGAATTGCTCGCCAAGTGCCTAAAAGTCGGCAACTGTTGGACTTTTCGTAAATCGGTGATAGCAGCACCATCAGGATTTGGTCTGTGCCAAGAAAGTACCAGATTCGGTACACATCCCTACAGTCTGGGATATCATATGGCCAAACTTTGCCCATAAAAAATCAGTTTGTTTGTCTGTGCCCTTTTTTACTACAGAATAGTCCACCGTGGGGGTTGAAGAAAGTACTTTTGAATTCAAGAAATAACTCTTTGTAACATTTATCCATTTCATTCATCATTTAAAATTATTTCACATTGTTTTCTGCATGGACAACTAGAATGATACTGTGACAGATGAATTGGATTTGCATTATTTTAAAATTGTTTCAGTTTTCATTAGACTTTGATTCGGATCTTGTGGTGTGCGTTTAAGCGCAGCTTCGAGATCGACATGTTGACATCCAACCATCACAACTAAAATTAGGTCAATGGAAAGGAAAGAATCAAACCGTAAGAAAAATATGTCCCACCAGTTAGCAGCCGACCAGGTGAGTCTACCCTGCTGTCACGTCAGCCCACGTTGCTAGAAGCTGCCGCACGCGCCCAGACGACCGATATTTATCCATAAAATATTAAGAAGCTGCAGAAGCTGTGTTCAGATTGATCGGCCTAGTCCTGACTCAAGCATTTGGTACACAAACACATCATTTGTTTGGTCACTGACTCAAAAAGACGTCCCGGAGAGCCACATGCTAGCATTCATGCTACTGCAGCATACATGGCGGGGGGGGTGTCCTTTTTTTTTTCTTCTTTGTCATGAAAAAGGGACGTTTTTGTCATGAAAAAGGGAGGTTTTTGTGGTTGGTGCACTAATTGTAAGTGTATATTGTGTTTTTTATGTTGATTAAATAAATACATTTAAAAAACTTTTTTTTTTTTTTTTTTTTTTAAATAAAAAAATCTTCTGCGGCCCGGTACCAATCGGGCCACGGCCCGGTACCTGAAATACACGATCTTATGTATTTAAAAATGTTTATATTTTGATTTCTGGTTAATCCATTTGTAGGCCTATTTTTGTCTATAATCCAAAAGTGTGCAAGAATTTGATACATGTGTAAACTTGTATACAGAAATTTCATCACATGATACATTTTTATGAAAATATTTGCTAATAATTGTGAAATTTTGGTCAGGAGAATATTGTTAGATTTTGACTCAAAATAGCAGGAAATACATTCTAAGCCAACATAGATTGCAAAATTTTACTGGGGGGGGCATGCCCCCAGACCCCCCTAGCAGGCGACTGCACTCGGGTGCGGCTGCTGTGCGGCCTTCCGCAAGGCGGTGCTTTAGGATTAAAAAATTTTCAGCTGGTTTTGTAAATCTTTATTCCCATCCCTGCCAAGTCTTTTCTGAGGTAGTACTTAGTGAAAAAAAGTTTGAGAACCACAGGACTAAGACATCCATAAAGCAGATGTTCATGAAACGTCAAAGATGTGTGCTAACAAGTCATCCTCCAGGAAATAGGCAGCCAACAAACATGTTGATCCATAACACAGAAAAAAAAAAAATAGGATCATCCATTTTTTATTATAGATGGTCGTTTTGCGTCCATTTCCTCAAGCAGTGCGTTTAATGACTCTGAAAACAGTCGTTAGACGCCTTCGTAACGTCGGAGGCAGGTGTTAATGTACCCAGTCAAGCTTTCTGCAGGGGAAGAAGGAAAAGATTTGACCCAATTTGTCCCTCCAGCAGGTCCCTGATGGGCCAAGTGTGCTGCTGCAACACAAGGAGCTGTGACTTTCCATTAGTGTGCGACAGGGCAGCCATTTATAGGAAGCGGGCCCCCGTGGAGACACAGGTTAGTGGTAATTACTCATCCCTACGTACGAACGGACACCACCCGGTGTCGGATGCGCGTCACACTGGGAGGACGCATGTATGAACAAAAAGGACGCCAGGCAGAAATTTCCGGAGACATTTTGTCAACCTAAACTTGTCAGCTGTTAACATCCTAATATCAGGATCAGATCGATACCTCCAAATGTTCTCCAAGCATTTTATTTATCAGAAATGTCCCCGTAAAGCAAAGGCCTGGTACAGGGTCACAAGAAAATCATCATTGAATGTATTATTATTGTTATTAATACATGTAAATATAATCAATCAATCAATCAATGTTTATTTATATAGCCCCAAATCACAAATGTCTCAAAGGACTGCACAAATCATTACGACTACAACATCCTCGGAAGAACCCACAAAAGGGCAAGGAAAACTCACACCCAGTGGGCAGGGAGAATTCACATCCAGTGGGACGCCAGTGACAATGCTGACTATGAGAAACCTTGGAGAGGACCTCAGATGTGGGCAACCCCCCCCCCCCCCCCTCTAGGGGACCGAAAGCAATGGATGTCGAGCGGGTCTAACATGATACTGTGAAAGTTCAATCCATAGTGGCTCCAACACAGCCGCGAGAGTTCAGTTCAAGCGGATCCAAGACAGCAGCGAGAGTCCCGTCCACAGGAAACCATCTCAAGCGGAGGCGGATCAGCAGCGTAGAGATGTCCCCAACCGATACAGGCGAGCGGTCCATCCTGGGTCCCGACGAGCGGTCCATCCTGGGTCTCGACTCTGGACAGCCAGTACTTCATCCATGGTCATCGGACCGGACCCCCTCCACAAGGGAGGGGGGGACATAGGAGAAAGAAAAGAAGCGGCAGATCAACTGGTCTAAAAAGGAGGTCTATTTAAAGGCTAGAGTATACAGAAGAGTTTTAAGGTGAGACTTAAATGCTTCTACTGAGGTAGCATCTCAAACTGTTACCGGGAGGGCATTCCAGAGTACTGAGCCCGAATGGAAAACAACAACAGTATCAATATTAGTTATAATTTCAGCATAGCAGTGATTAAAAATCACTCATTGACATTATCATTAGACATTTATAAAAAAATTTAAAAAAGCTTGACAACACACTGTGTCCAATATTTTCACAAAGATAAAATAAGTTATTTTTTGGTCTGTTTAATAGTTAAAACAAATTTACATTAATGCAATCAGTCGATTAAACATTGACCTTTACAATTATAAAAGTTTTTTTTTTAAATCTACTACTCTGCTAGCATGTCAGCAGACTGGGGTAGATCCTGCTAAAATCCTATGTATTGAATGAATACTGAATCGTTTTGAATCGGAAAAATATCATTTTTGAATCGAGAATCGTGTTGAATCGAAAAAATCAATATATAATCAAATCGCGACCCCAAGAATCGATATTGAATCGAATCGTGGGACACCCAAAGATTCCCAGCCCTAATAGATATTTTAAAAATATTAAAAATGATTTAATCTATTTTGTTTAAAAAAATATTGAATACATTTTGTTCAAAATGTTTTCTAAAAAACACCTAAATACACAGAGTACAAGTGTCTATAAGGGGTTGAGTGTTCGGATCTTCTCTTTTTTTCGGGTGATGTCCTCCCAGGGTCTTTGGTTCTAATTGTTTGTCTGAATAAGGCGAGGATACTAATTGCAAGTTTGTCCTTAAATTAAATATTGCACATACAAAGCAACTTGTCTTTTAGTAGTAAGTAAACAAACAAAGGCTCCTAATTTAGTCTGCTGACATATGCAGTAACATATTGTGTCATTTATCATTCTATTATTTTGTCAACATTATTAAGTACAAGTGGTAGGAAATGAATTATTATTATACTTGTTCATTTACTGTTAATATTTTCTTACTTTCTCTTTTAGCATGTTCTATCTACACTTCTGTTAAAATGTAATAATCCCTTATTCTTCTGTTGTTTGGATGCTTTACATTAGTTTTGGATGATACTACAAATTTAGGTATCAATCTGATACCAAGTACTTACAGGAATATTATACATCGGTCATATTCAAAGTCCTCATGTGTCCAGGGACATATTTCCTGAGTTTATAAACATAATACACATTTTAAAAAAACGAAAGAAGATGTCAAAAAATACCGACGTAATCATAGTAGTATTGACTAGATACACTCCTGTACTTTGGTATCAGTACAGTGGCTGTTTGGTGTGGATCCACCAATGGCGTTTGTTTACATTTTGACGCCGGTGACTTACGGTATGTAGTGAAGCATGTTTAGCTATTCCTCGTCCTGCAGGGATGATAGTTATAAGAAACTTTTTTTTTTTTTTGTCGCCATGAGGATTAATGATTTCGAATTAACTAAAACACTGCCGACGGCGGCTGGACTTTAGCCGCTAGCTAGCTAGCTAGCCGTGACTTAAAGCACCTCTTCCTGAGGGCATTTCACTGTTATATCTTAACCTTTATCGTTAGTTTTTAAGCCAAAATGCTTCCGTTTGTCAGGCTTGTCCTTGACAGTTTGGTTATGTTTTAGTTTTTCCTCTGTGTTTGTCTTTATTTACTGTCAGCGCTTTTATCTTGGTTGTTTCCTGCATGTCTCCCTGACCGCTGTTTCCCCTCAGGTGCTGATTGGCACTTGGCCACACCTGGTGTCAATCAGCCAGATGCTATTTAAACCTGCCTTGCCATCCAGTCTGTGCTGGAGTATTGTCGATGTCGCTGCTACCTGTCGCTGTCGTTGTATGCCCTGGACCGCTTTCTGTCTCCAGTTCTCCCAGGTTCCAAGTCGCTTGTGAGCTGTTCCCTGGTTCCTGATTCTTGTTCCTGTCTCCTTTTTTCCTGGTATGTGTTTTGCCTTAAATTTTTGGACATTGAATAATTTTTTCCTGCACCAAGCCTGCCTTCTCTGCATCTTGGGGTTTGTCACCAACCACACCGTGTGACACTGTTCTTCTTTTTCTGTCTACCCATATTGGCTGTTTGTAAGTACTCCCTGATTGTGCGCTGCCAAACATGCTCATCTGCTTGCAAAACCAGCAATGACACGACGTGACGACGACGACGAAGGACCGGTACTTTTCAGAGGCGGTATGTTACCGAATATGATCCATTGGTATCGCGGTACTATACTAATACCGGTATACCGTACAACCCTAACACACACACACCTTCATCCACCCTTGCTTCGTCTCATATTTGGTGCTTCTTCTCACCATCAAAACCAATTAAGGTACGACTGTATGTGTGTTGATTTGCAAATATAAAAACACATACTTTACTCGTTTGGTTTTGTCCTTGAGGAGAACAAAGTGAACTGCCAGTGAGACTCTCTGCACATTCCTCTTTGCTTTAAGGTGGAAAATATTTCCCTAACTTGAGTGATTAAAATATTACGGCCATCATTAGGGAAAGCGGTAATTGAAACTGAAACAAAACTAAACGCATCAATGGATTTTCTACATTTATCTATACATTTTTGGAATATTGGTCATAATTTTCTTTAAAGTGTTTGCTGCACGCTCGCAACAAAATGCAAACATTCCAAAACTCACAGCTGCCATGTCAGAGGACAATTACTGAAATGGAACGCTACAGTCTTTTTTTTAAAAGATTACTGTAATCAAACTGTCCAAACTGAGCGCTGCTGCTGTGTTCATACCGCAATTTGGAATCAGGCCGCGTTATTAATTCACTTTAAACGTCATCCAGGAAAAAAAACAGTGTCCATTAGAACAACACTAATGTAACGCAAAAGCTTCCTTTTTTTGGCGTCCACGTGAATTGGAGTGAGAGGACAGAGTGTTGTTAGCATGTAAATAGCACCATGGTGGCACATGCTAGGTTGTTTATGACGTGGGCTTTATGGTTCCAGTGTGAGTGTAAATATGACAATATGGAGGCAGCAGCTGGAGAACATCTGCTTACGGAGCACTTATTAATTATTGAGTTAAATGTCAGTCAGGCAGTGATGAAGCAGCTGCTGGCGCTTTTAGCACCCGCCATCTTTGTTCCGTGCTTCTAGAAAGTTTGAAAACAACCTGTCTGGCAGTGCAACCAGCGAGTCGCCTATTGATTTTTTGCATAATAGTCAGCACAAAATGTCTATAAACGCTAACTCAAATGGCTGTGAGAGCAGTGTTTCTTAAACATAGGGGCGGGGGCCCATTGTTGGGCACATGAGACCGCCACCAAAAATATCTGTTTCTCAACTGTGGTCCGTACAGGTACTCAGTTGACAATCGCAAACAAACCAAAGTCAGGAGCTAAAGTCAATGAGAAATTTTTGAAGTGCAAAAATTATGACCAAAGTGGTGTAACTGCATTTTCAGTTACACTCTTATTGACAGTTTAGTTAGACATGTTTATTGTTCATTTAGTTATAATGTATTTATTTTATACACTCCATAATTGTATGTACATTAATTTTTCATCAGTTTTTATATTTTTATATATATATATATATATATATATATATATATATATATATATATATGTATACATATAGTATATATATATATATATATATGTATACATATATATATATACATATATATATATATATGTATACATATAGTATATATATGTATACATATAGTCTATATATATATGTATGTGCATATATATATATTTATATGTATATATATACATATATACAGTATATACGTATATGTATGTATATGTATATATATGTATATATATATATATATATATATATATATATTTATTTGTGTGTGTGTGTGTGTGTATTTATACATATACTGTACATGTAAATGTATACATATATTTATACGTATGTGCAATTGTGGGCCGTCAGGGCCAGCAAGGCCTTCTCTGCTGGCCTAACAACCAGAAATCGTGATTATTTTTTAATTTACTTTCCCTAAATATCTAAACGTTTTCATATTCTCTTCATGTCATATTATGCTCCTTCCATTGCTGTTGTTTTTAGGTTAGAGTTTGTATCCAATCAGGATTCAGCTATCTTTTGTTGCCATGCTGTACAAAATCTTCCCGGGGCCTTCAGAATCAACAATGCGGGCATCTGTGCACTGTAAGTGAACGGGGACATAGAGTTGATAGACAGTTGCGATAGCCAATCAGATAATGAGTTGTTGTCAGTAAGGCCTTCGAGATGGCCTCACACTGAACGTGAAATTTACGCGTCCTGTGATTGGATACTCAACGGGACCTTTCGCGGATGAATTTGAGAACACATACAGTTGATAGACAGTTGCGGTCAGATCACAATTTGTTGACAGTAGCCTATGTAAGTACCCTGATGTTAATGAGACTGTGATTGTCATTCCAAAGTGACAAGTTACAATTTAGCAGTGTGCATGTGCGTATGTTTGAATGTATGTATGTGTGTATGTATGTATGTATGTATGTATGTATGTATGTATGTGTATTTGTATGTATGTATGTATGTATGTGTGTGTATATATATGTATGTATGTATGTATGTATGTATGTATATATATGTGTGTTTAAAAAGTATGTATATAAATATAAATGTGTGTGTGTGTGTATATATATAAAATGATAAATGGGTTGTACTTGTATAGCGCTTTTCTACCTTCAAGGTACTCAAAGCGCTTTGACACTACTTCCACATTTACCGATTCACACACACATTCACACACTGATGGAGGGAGCTGCCATCCAAGGCGCCAACCAGCACCCATCAGGAGCAAGGGTGAAGTGTCTTGCTCAGGACACAACGGACGTGACGAGGTTGGTACTAGGTGGGAATTGAACCAGGGACGCTCGGGTTGCGCACGGCCACTCTCCCCACTGCGCCACGCTGTCCCTATGTATATGTATGTAAATATGTATATATATACATATTTACACACATATATATATATACATGTGTGTTTGTGTATATATATCTATGTATATATATATATATATATATATATATATATATATATATATATATACATATATATGTGTGTGTGTGTAAAATACACTTTGTTTTTTGCTGTTACCAAATAGCATTATTATTTTAGTGTTACTGAGATTCAAAGAGTCTGTTTTTGTAAATCTATCTTTTTAATTTGTTCGTTTAATCTGTTATTGTTATTCTCTTCTTTGTGTTTTCTCCTGAACAAAACAGTCATGTCAACTCACACAAACACACACACACTCACGCACACACACTGTTTATTTTAAGCACTATCTTACCGGGATGACAAGTCAAAGGTCACATGAGCACGCCATTCAAACACAGCAAATGAGTGATGGAGGACGTCACATTGTCATCAGTGACAGTATCCTTGTTTAAAAATTGATAGGCCACTTCAGAGAAAGATGCCACAAAGCGCTAACATGTATCCTCTGACTGACAACGTCATATTACGCCGTCTATGCATTTCTACCGGGATGCTTCAGCAGTTGTAGAAAAAAAAAAAAAACACTCAAAAAACGTCAGATCGAGGCGTTCACTGCGGGGCTGTCAGCTATAACGACATGGACGCAGACAGCTTCTTTAAGCACAGACAATTTCACACATGAGAGATTTACATCCCAGCAATGTGAAAGCCATGAATCGCACACCTCTCAGGTGAAAAGGTATCAAATAAAACACTCGCACTCACACACACACTCACATGCTCGAGGTATGCAGGGGAATAGCGATGGAGGGGTTGTGGGTGCGGAATAAAAATAAAGGTTTAATAGACCTCCCAGGTAGGAATAGTTGCTGGCATTTTGGCTGGAAACTCCACATTTACGCTCGCCATCCTTGCTAATGATATAATAGAAATCAATAGAGAGAAAACACATATTCATTCCAAATGTCCTAAGGCAGCATGCCATTATTTCACAAATAAAAAAAGCATATCTTCGAATGTGTTATTATAGCTGACCGAAAGGGCTCGCATACCTGTAAAATTGTATTATTATTATTACCAGATTTAATCATCATTCCCGCGGCCAGGGACATCGCGTGTCGCAATTTTCATGTTCTCGTCGTTGAAGCATTTCATCCATGCATGGCCCTTATTGATTTTTGAGGAAATCCAACATAAGATGGCCTCACTAGCCGAGGTCAAAGGGAATTTTTGGGAGATAATTAAAATGTTTTAATTGCCAATATTTGATTATATTATTCTGTTATTATTCATAATTTTGTTACAATATACAATTTTGCGTATTCAAAAATATGAATTTTAAACTGCTACACTGCTTAATACAGGGGTGTTAAAGTCCAGGCCCTCGGGCCGGATCTGGGATGATATTTGATTAGTATTATCAATCAATCAATCAATGTTTACTTATATAGCCCTAAATCACTAGTGTCTCAAAGGGCTGCACAAACCACTACGACATCCTCGGTCGGCCCACATAAGGGCAAGGAAAACTCACACCCAGTGGGACATCGGTGACAATAATGACCCAGTGGGACGTCGGTGACAATGATGACTATGAGAACCTTGGAGAGGAGGAAAGCAATGGATGTCGAGCGGGTCTAACATGATACTGTGAAAGTTTAACATGATACTGTGAAAGTTCAATCCATAATGGATCCAACACAGTCGCGAGAGTCCAGTCCAAAGCGGATCCAACACAGCAGCGAGAGTCCCGTTCACAGCGGAGCCAGCAGGAAACCATCCCAAGCGGAGGCGGATCAGCAGCGCAGAGATGTCCCCAGCCGATACACAGGCGAGCGGTACATGGCCACCGGATCGGACCGGACCCCCTCCACAAGGGAGAGTGGGACATAGAAGAAAAAGAAAAGAAACGGCAGATCAACTGGTCTAAAAAGGGAGTCTATTTAAAGGCCAGAGTATACAAATGAGTTTTAAGGTGGGACTTAAATGCTTCTACTGAGGTGGCATCTCGAACTGTTACCGGGAGGGCATTCTAGAGTACTGGAGCCCGGAATGAAAACGCTCTATAGCCCGCAGACTTTTTTTGGGCTTTGGGAATCACTAATAAGCCGGAGTCCTTTGAACGCAGATTTCTTGCCGGGACATATGGTACAATACAATCGGCAAGATAGGATGGAGCTAGACCTTGTAGTATTTTATACGTAAGTAGTAAAACCTTAAAGTCACATCTTAAGTGCACAGGAAGCCAGTGCAGGTGAGCCAGTACAGGCGTAATGTGATCAAACTTTCTTGTTCTTGTCAAAAGTCTAGCAGCCGCATTTTGTACCAACTGTAATCTTTTAATGCTAGACATGGGGAGACCCGAAAATAATACGTTACAGTTAAATAAAGTTTGTATGTCATTAAAACAGTTAGCTCCATCTTTGTACACTTTGATTCCCGTCCTTGCACGTTACACTGCTACAACAAAGATGACGGGGAGAAGACGCTGTCGAAGGTGAGCCACGTGGGTAAGACCGCCTACAAAACGGCGCATCCTGAAGAGACGTTCAGAAAGCTCCTTGAAAATGGTCTGTAAAACATAATCCTTGATTCCGCCTTTTAAATGAAAATAGACCTGGCGGCAGAGTGCCTTATAATCTGGTGCGCCCTATGGTCCGAAAAATAGTGTTTAAAAAGCTCTATAAAAATATGACATTATTTGTATTGCTATTATCAAAGTTAAAGTTAAAGTACCAATAATTGACACACACACACTCTTGGCGTGGCGAAATTATTCTCTGCATTTGACCCATCACCCTTGATCACCCGCTGGGAGGTGAGGGGAGTAGTGGGCAGCGCCCGGGAATAATTTTTGGTGATTCAACCCCTAATTCCAACCCTTGATGCTGAGTGCCAAGCAGGGAGGTAATGAGTCCCATTTTTATAGTCTTTGGTATGACTCGGCCGGAATTTGAACTCACAACCTACCGATCACAGGGCGGACATTTCTAGAAGTACCTTTGGTAAAAAAAAAATGTTTATCATTGTTTCACACAGGTGGGGAAAAAATATAAATTGTCTTAAAGTGGACTTACAATGTTTTATTGTACAGCCTCAATGTATTATTATCAGAGATGTCCGATAATGGCTTTTTTGACGATATTCCGATATTTTCCAACTCTTAATTACCTATACCGATATCAACCGATACCGATACATACAGTCGTGGGATTAACACATTATTATGCCTAATTTTGTTGTGATGCCCCGCTGGATGCATTAAACAATGTAACAAGTTTGTCCAAAATAAATCAACTCAAGTAATGGAAAAAAATGGCAACATGGCACTACCATATTTATTATTGAAGTCACAAAGTGCATTTTTTTTTAACATGCCGCCTCAAAACAGCAGCTTGGAATTTGGGACATGCTCTCCCTGAGAGAGCATGAGGAGGTTGAGGTGGTGGTTGGAGGGGAGTGGTAGGGGGTAGCGGGGATGTATATTGTAGAGTCCCGGAAGAGTTAGAGCTGCAAGGGATTCTGGGTAATTTTTTCTGTTGTGTTACGTTGTGGATGTTCTCCGGAAATGTGTTTGTCATTCTTGTTTGGTCTGGGTTCACAATGTGGCGCATATTTGTAACAGTGTTATACTTGTTTATACTGCCACCCTCAGTGTGACCCGTATGGCTGTTGACCAAGTATGCGTTGCATTCACTTGTGTGTGTGAATAGCCGTAGATATTATGTGACTGGGCCGGCATGCAAAGGCCTTGCCTTTAAGGTTTATTGGCGCTCTGTACTTCTCCCTACATCCGTGTACCACTCCGTACTGCGGCGTTTTAAAAATTTTACTTTTTGAAACGGATACCGATAATTTCAGATATTATATTTTAAAGCATTTATCGGCCGATAATATCGGCTATCTCTAATTAATATACAATTCAATTCCATCGGAAATTGCGTTAATAAACATGACTTTCATGATATGTAATGCTGGTTAGAATATCACCGCACATCATAACAACCACCACATTGCAAAACATGTATTTATTCAATAAACTGATTAAAATACATGTGTTTTTATTTTATTTTATCGACACATATTATGCATAGACCAGTGGTTCTTAACCTTGTTGGAGGTACCGAACCCCACCAGTTTCATATGCGCATTCATCAAACCCTTCTTTAGTGAAAAATAAAATTGTTTTTTTTTTCAAATAAAACAAAAACTTATGTTTTTTTTATTGGTGCACAAAATGAACCGTGCGTGAACATCACCTTGTTCACAGAACAAAACCAACACAGTGCATGATTTCACAACAAATTACACACCATACACACATTACCATGAATTGATTAACGTGGACCCCGACTTAAACATGTTGTAAAACCTATTCGGGTGTTACCATTTAGTGGTCAATTGTTCAGAATCTGTACTGTACTGTTTCAAATAATGTATTTTCTTCCTTTGCAATCTGCTAGTAAAAGTTTCAATCAATCAATCAAAAAACATGCAAATCAGATGGAAAATTAGAGGGGACATTGTTTGGGGGTATCCATAATACGCCGACAGGGAGAAGTTTTTATTTACACGATAATTTGGATGTGTCTATACTTCTGGTTAAGAACCAGGTTAAGAACCACTGGCATAGACTAATTATACAATACAAAATATACAGGAATAAAAATGAAGAGGTTTTTCTATTCAACAAAAACATGTTTTGGGTAGATCATAAATGTGCCCCCCAGTGGCAGTGAGCAGTATGGCTGCACTTAGTAGTGTACCGTGTTAAAGACTTCAAATGTGTGTACTTTGCGTTTTGCTGGCAGATACTATAGTTTGCCTTGCGTGTGAAACAGACGAGGTAATACCGCCGACCAAATTTAGATCTCAGCGTGTTGCTTGATATGCAAATGTCTCTCGCTACGCACCATGAATGTTTGATGGCGGCTTGGCTGAGGTAGTGGCTCCAGCACAGGCAGGCCCAACACGGCATAAAATATACATCACAACTTGGTTCTTCTTTTTTTTTTTCTTCCGGTACAGTGTGTGTGAACTGCACGTTGTCGACTTAATGAGCTTCAATGTTATTGCTAACAAGTGCACCCCTGCGTTGAGGTCATCGTCAGTGCAGGGGCATTACCTCGCGGTTTTTAGACGAGGCAAATACGGTTTGTGCGGCGAACAAACGTTTAACTAGTGCACGACCTAATGTGCTCATAAATTCAATTTGTCCAATTCGAATAAAGTAAGTTTCCTACAAGTAGCACCCCTACGGGACGAGGAATAACCTAGCATGCTTCACTACACACCATAGGAGGACACGATAGCTAACCGCTAACAGCAAGCTAGCACTCGTCAATGTAAAAAAAAAAGGGTGACTTGTAACGATATCAAGTGCAAGAGCCGTATTTAGTCGATACTACAAGATTTTTTATCAACACAAAATCTTTTTTTCCTTGTTTTTTAATCGTAACTTGCACTTGCAGATGTAGCAACCAACTTTAGTTACTGACAGTGGTTTTATTAAAGGTTCCTGAGCCCATGTGGTGATATTCTTTACACACTGATGTCTGTTTTTGATGCAGTACCGCCTGAGGGATCAAACGTCCGTAATATCATTGCTTACGTGCAGTGATTACTCCAGATTCTCAGAACTTTTTGATGATTTTACGGACCGTAGATGGTAAAATCTCTAAATTCCTTGCAATAGCTCGTTGAGAAATGTTGTTTTAAAACTGTTCGACAATTTGCGTACAAATCGGTGACCATCGCCGCATCCTTGTTTGTGAATTACTTAGCATTTCATGGAAGCTGCTTTTATACCCAATCATGGCACCCACCTGTTCCCAATTAGCCTGCACACCTGTGGGATGTTCTTAAATAAGTGTTTGATGAGAATTTCTCAACTCTATCAGTATTTATTGCCACCTTTCCCAACTTCTTTGACACGTGTTGCTGACATCAAATTTTAAAGTTAAGTTAATGATTACCGGTATTTGCAAAAAAAAAAAATGTTTATCAGTTTGAACATCAAACATGTTGTCTATAAACGGAATACAATGATTTGCAAATCATTTTCAACCCATATTCAGTTGAATATGGGTTGAAAATGATTTGCAAATCATTGTATCTCGTTTATATTTACATCTAACACAATTTCCCAACTCATACGGAAACAGCGTTTGTAAAGTATTTGGACAAATGGGAATGTGGGCATTCTGCCTAGCAACAGGTGTCCATGCAAACATGTGACCAGGAAAACAAATGCTTCTTTTCATACATTTATTGCGAAAATTAGTTTTCTTTTTTAAAGAAAGTTTAGTACTACTGATGAATGCCATCCACTCTTTATATTTTGTTCATTAAAGTTATTACTATTCCTTCTCTCCAAAAAACTTATGTTGAGATTTGAAGATTGTGCTTTCGACACAAATTAGATTTTCGCTTTTTAAATCAAACGTGTCGCTATCGATCCAGTTCAAGCTAACCGGAATGTTCCCTCCCCACATGCGATGCGTTCCTGCCTCGTATCCCAGTCCTTTGCACTAAATATCCACGGCGGCGTGGAGCACTCACGCAATCCATCATACTTACAAAAGCATATTAGCCTGTGTTTTGGTGCTGATGAATTATTCAAAGGGTTATTCGTTATCTGGACTGGATGTGATCGAAGAGGACAGATCGCATCCACGACCGCCACGTCTCTTCGACTTCTTCTTCTTCTCGCAATTATTCAGAGCTCTCACAATAATTAGATTGTGGTTTTGGGAAGTTGGACCTCACGGTATTGTTTTAGACATACAGGACCGCGCCGGATTGTCAAGACTACTTCATTCGTCAAAAATGAATCAATAGGCTCTTTTCCACTGCAGGAACTTTTTCAGGAACTTTCCCATGAAATAAAGCCACCTCTCTTTTCCAACCAAAAACTATTCAAGTAGATTTAGTTCTTCAGGAACTTGTTCACAAGGCGAGACTTTCTAATAGTTCCAATAACTTCGGAGGGACTGTGCCATCGACCGCTGATAGGTTGAACATATTTGGGGCGTTCTTAAAACCATGCATCCATCCATTTTCTACTGCTTGTCCCGTTCAGGGTCATCGGGGGTCGCTGGGGCCTATCTCAGCTGCATTCGGGCGGGAGGCGGTGTACACCCTGGACAAGTCGCTACCTCATCACAGCGTTCTTAGTTTCAGCCGCCATTACAGTATTCGAGGACAACTTGTTTATTTGAACCAATGTGCAGTTAAATGCTGTTTATTATTCTTTACAAACTTCATTTCAATACGCAAAGCTACGAGAAGTGCACAGAGTACTTTAAATATTTTTACGGAGGGATATAAAGTATTCAGCCGACATCGTAATTTGAAGAGAAATGGGAAATTAAGGACAAGTAAAACAAAAGTAAATCACACAAGTATTCACTATTTACTTTGTTACATTCTTTAAAAGTAGCGAGTGATACGCCATTTGTGTTGTTATTCTTCTCAGCCCGAGTGAACCAAATGCTAATGCTAAAAAGCTAACACCGTTAACCACGCTATACTGTTGGATAAGCTCAGAGCAATCGGATTTGATAAAACCTCATCGAGCTGGATGAAATCTTACTTGGAGGGGAGGAAACAGGTTGTAGTGGTGAACGGCACCGTGTCCCCTCCCCTCTCAGTAAGCTGTGGAGTCCCCCAAGGCAGTATATTAGGACCTTCACTGTTCCTAATATACGTAAATGACATGCCATCAGCATGCCACTGTGTACTAAAATGCACTCCCAACAGGTGTAAAAGAAAGTGCATCTCTTTCCTCCTTCAAAACCGCTCTAAAACAACACCTCCAGGCAACTTCAACCCTTGACTAACACCCTCCCTCCTCCATATCCCACCTCCACGGATTGTAAATAATCAAATGTATATACTTGTTCTTATGCTTTCTGAACTCACTATGTTCACTGCTCGCTGTAAATATCCTACCAAGTCAGACCTACACTATTTCAATGTCCATTTCTCTGACGATGCAATTGTTGATGATTGAAGTACTGATTTCAACCAAACCTAAACCTCAATCAATCAATCAATAACGCTAAATCTGATGTGTGTTGGAGGGCGTGGTTAAGAGGTGTGGCGTATAATTCACCAACTCGAATATTTCATATAAATATATATACATGAATGAAATACTTGACTTTCAGTGAATTCTAGCTATATATATTTATTTTATTTATATATATATATAAATAAAATAAATAGTTGAATTTCCGACGGCACCTATCAAATACACAGTAATAAAAACAGTTGTTCTACTAACTGTACTGTGCTTGCTGGTTACAAAAAAACAACAACAACACTTACCTTTCACTATTTTAGTAACCTTTGTTCTGCCATTTGCGTATTGGCAAGCGATCTCCAAATCCGGGAACATCCTTCACGGATTTTTTTGTAGACATCCGCAAATGAGAACGGGATGTTATTCCAGCTATCAGCATAGCCATCTTTGTCTCAGCGTAAGATACACCATCCGGTCTCCATTTTGCGAGGTGGGCCATAATACTGGGTTGTGAACGATGCTGCGCTGCGGACACTTTGTGCTTCGCTGACTGACCGTTCATGGCTGAGTATTCGTTTGGCCGCCGTGTTCAATGGAGAAGTCTGTTCTACAAAATTTACAGGGAACATACCCCTTACCCTTCGAACTCTCCTGGATAAACTGAAATTCTTGTTTTCAATCGTTCTGGAACTTGCAAGCGTATTTCTTGATTTTGCTCGTCGATGGTGTAATATATTGGGTTGAAGTCAATAACCAGGCGACGTGATGAAGTTACGTCTTTTTACTGTGGGCTTCAGAACAGACTCCCTAATGCATGTTCCTTGACTGCACTTAAATGTAGAATATATTTACATTCTATTCTATGTACAGTAGATGGCAGTATTGTCCTGTTTAAGAGGGTCACAACATTGAGTCAGGTCTGGAGCTGAGGGGGCGTGGCCTCCAGCTCCGCCTGAATTTGTCCCGGGAGGTTTTCGGGGGAGGCGCTGAATTTCGTGAGTCTCCCGGAAAATCCAGGAGGGTTGGCAAGTATGGTGTTGTTGCCATGAGATAAACACAGACATTTATTATTTATATATTGTTTTTTTACAACTGAATTGGACAATAAGGACTTACCTGACCCTCATGAATTCATCGTCTACTGAGGGGATGACTTTTTCAAAAATGTCATAGTGGAATATGTATATAAATATATTATTTCCAGAATTTAAGAATCACTGCTCGAGATCAACTTAAAGTAAATTTTTGTATGTTTTTTTAATGCACTTTTTTTAAATGAAAACACAATTTTTTTTATGGCAAAAACACAAATTATGCAAAAGTTTTCTACCAAAAACTCTGTCGATTATCCATCCATCCATTTTCTACCGCTTGTCCCTTACGGGGTCGCGGGGGGCGCTGGCACCTATCTCAGCTACAATCGGGCGGAAGGCAGGGTATTTGATGTGAAATAATTGGACCCTTAAATAGGTCAATACTATTTATTTTTTTATTATTCCTTCGATTCATATGCAATTACAGTATTTTAAAAAATCCCACAACAATTATTGGTGATCCAAAAGTTCCCCACTCATAAAAGTATTAGGTCATACATTTTTTTTTTTTTTACTTTTAACTCTTAATTCTTCAGATCAACTTCTGATATGTTTGTCTAACACAAAGCTGCCATTCAAGCTGTTTTTTTCTTTAAAGCTTTAATTGCTCAAAAAATAATAACTCAAAATCAATGTTGCTATGAAATATTGACCCACTCAAGACTCAATTACTTCACATTAAATAATCGACTTTGAATTTGTTTTTATTTTTATTTTTTAATTAATTGCATATTTTGTGTTCTTACCACATATGAACACACAACGTTTTGTTTTAAAAAAAGGAATTAAAACAAACAAGCAAACAAAGACATAAAAATAATGATAAAAACTTGTAATCGACAATAGATTTCAAGTTGAGCCAGAGACCTAAAAGTATTTAATGAAAAAAAAAAGGAATGTTTTATATGCAACACATTTATGAATGGGGGCCTTTTGAATACCAAAAGGGATTTTTTTTCAACTCAAAAAATAATTACATAAAATTAATGGTGTTATGAATTATTGACCTATTGAAGGCTCCAATTACTTCACATCAAATAATCGACTTTTAAAGCTTTTTGGAGCAAAATGTTGCACAGTTTGTGTTTTTGCCATAAAAAACTTTGTTTTCGTTCACAAAAAAGGCATTAACAAACCAAAACAATTATACTTTAATTGTGCGCATAGCATCTAAAAGTATTGTATCTACTGTATTTGATTGATTTTAATTTGAATTAATTCTGATTGTTTTTATGATTGTATTTTCTCATTTTAATTTGAAATATCCATCCATTTTCAACTGTTTATTCCCTTTGGGGTCGCGGGGGGCTACAATCAGGAATTTATTTTTTTATTTTTGCCTCATAATTTTTTTTTTGCAAAGCACTTTCAATTGCCTTGTGTACCAACTGTGCTTTATAAATAAACTTGCCCTGCCTTTATATTAATAGGCCTGAAGCTGATCCAGAGCAAGGATTCTCAAACTGTGTACCACTAGTGGTCAGGGCCGACTTAACCTTGTGGCCCAGGTAAGAGCCCATCATTAACGTGACCTTGCTAGTGGAATGCGGGCTCTACACTGCAAAAATTGAACTCTAAGTAAGATTAAATATCTCAAATAGGGGTGATATTTGCAAATTTTCTATCTGATAAGATAATTCTTCTCATTAAGCAGATTTTATGTTAGTGTTTTACTTGTTTTAAGGGTTTTGGTCCTAGATGAAATCAGTAAGATATTACAGCTTGTTGCTGATATTTTATGACCTTTATTGAGAAAAACATGTTTGAAACTAGAATATCAACTGATGCAAAGCTGTGTCATCAACACTCACAAGTATAAAACTACTTTTTAAAGTAATAATTTCTTACTTCAAGCGTGAAAAAAAAATCATGATGCCGAGCGGATATCATTATGTCACGATAATGGCACTAATACCTAAATTAAGAATATTTTTCAGCAAATTGAGCAAAAAGGTCTCTTTATTTTTCTACCAAGAAAAGTGTACTTGTTATTAGTGAGAATATGCTTATTTTAAAGGCCTACTGAAATGACATTTTCTTATTTTAACGGGGAGAACATCGACGATTAAGTTTGCAACTT
Organism: Nerophis ophidion; assembly: GCF_033978795.1. Classification (NCBI taxonomy): domain Eukaryota; kingdom Metazoa; phylum Chordata; class Actinopteri; order Syngnathiformes; family Syngnathidae; genus Nerophis; species Nerophis ophidion. The sequence continues at coordinate 66,525,755 of NC_084614.1, forward strand.
TTGGTCGCTAATAAAGAAGCTTTGCCTCTACCGGAAGTAGCTGACGATGTGCGTGTGACGTCACTGGTTGTAGAGCTCTTCACATTGATTACGATCAGGGCCACCAGCAGCTGGAGATATTCGGTCCATGAAAGCGACAATTGCCCCATTAATTTGAGCGAGGATGAAAGATTCGTGGATGAGGAAAGTAAGGGTGAAGGACTAAAAAAAAGATGAGGGCAGTGGGAGCGATTCAGATGTTATTAGACACATTTACAAGAATAATTATGGAAAATCCCTTATCTGCTTATTGTGTTACTAGTGTTTTAGTGAGATTATATGGCCGTACCTGAAAGTCGGAGGGGTGTGGCCACAGGTGTGGTGACTGCCAGTGTCTCGACGAGGCGAAGCAAAGGCGGCCGTTGGAGCCAGGCTGAGATTTTTTTTTTTCTCCTCCTCCACGGTGGAAGCATCCCACGTTCGAGGGCAGCCGGTCGGAGGAGGCAAGAGAGTCCCCAGCTGCCTCTTTGACAGGTGCATGAGGAACAACGCAAGCTCTCCGCTCATGTCTATGGTAAGAGCCGACTTATTACCACAGTTTTCTCACCGAAACCTGACGGTTGACATGTAGGTAGGGAACCATGTTCGCTTGACCGCTCTGTTCCATAGTAAAGCGTAGAATGCAAACAAGGAAACCCCGGCTGTGTTTGTGTTGCTAAAGGCAGCCGCGATACACCGCTTCCCATCTACATCTTTCTTCTTTGACGTCTCCATTATTAATTGAACAAATTGCAAAAGATTCAGCAACACAGATGTTCAGAATACTGTGTAATTATGCGATTAAAGCAGACTACTTATAGCTGGGATCGGGGCTGGACTAAAATGTCCTCTACATTGCGTGACGTCACGCGCACGCGTCATCATACGCGTCATCAGACCGCGACATTTTTAACAGGATACTTTGTGCGAAATTTAGAATTGCAATTTAGTAAACTAAAAGGGCCGTATTGGCATGTGTTGCAATGTTAAGATTTCATCATTGATATATAAACTATCAGACTGTGTGGTCGGTAGTAGTGGGTTTCAGTAGGCCTTTAAGGTATTTTTGGGTTAAATGAGGTTAGCTAATTGTACTCATTTTGGAAAGTCTTGACAAGCCAAATTTTCTTATTCTATTGGCAGATAATTTTGCTTAGTTGAAATAAAATACCCCTATTTTTCATCATCATCATCATCATCATCATCATCATCATCATCATCTTCCGCTTATCCGAGGTCGGGTCGCGGGGGCAACAGCCTAAGCAGGGAAACCCAGACTTCCCTCTCCCCAGCCACTTCGTCTAGCTCTTCCCGGGGGATCCCGAGGCGTTCCCAGGCCAGCCGGGAGACATAGTCTTCCCAACGTGTCCTGGGTCTTCCCCGTGGCCTCCTACCGGTTGGACGTGCCCTAAACACCTTCCTAGGGAGGCGTTCGGATGGCATCCTGACCAGATGCCCGAACCACCTCATCTGGCTCCTCTCGATGTGGAGGAGCAGCGGCTTTACTTTGAGTTCCTCCCGGATGGCAGAGCTTCTCACCCTATCTCTAAGGGAGAGCCCCGCCACACTGCGGAGGAAACTCATTTCGGCCGCTTGTACCCGTGATCTTATCCTTTCGGTCATGACCCAAAGCTCATGACCATAGGTGAGGATGGGAACGTAGATCGACCGGTAAATTGAGAGCTTTGCCTTCCGGCTCAGCTCCTTCTTCACCACAACGGATCGGTACAACGTCCGCATTACTGAAAACGCCGCACCGATCCGCCTGTCGATCTCACGATCCACTCTTCCCTCACTCGTGAACAAGACTCCTAGGTACTTGAACTCCTCCACTTGGGGCAGGGTCTCCTCCCCAACCCGGAGATGGCACTCCACCCTTTTCCGGGCGAGAACCATGGACTCGGACTTGGAGGTGCTGATTCTCATTCCGGTCGCTTCACACTCGGCTGCGAACCGATCCAGCGAGAGCTGAAGATCCCGGTCAGATGAAGCCATCAGGACCACATCATCTGCAAAAAGCAGAGACCTAATCCTGCGGTCATCAAACCGGAACCCCTCAACGCCTTGACTGCGCCTAGAAATTCTGTCCATAAAAGTTATGAACAGAATCGGTGACAAAGGACAGCCTTGGCGGAGTCCAACCCTCACTGGAAATGTGTTCGACTTACTGCCGGCAATGCGAACCAAGCTCTGGCACTGATCGTACAGGGAGCGGACCGCCACAATAAGACAGTCCGATACCCCATACTCTCTGAGCACTCCCCACAGGACTTCCCGAGGGACACGGTCGAATGCCTTCTCCAAGTCCACAAAGCACATGTAGACTGGTTGGGCAAACTCCCATGCACCCTCAAGAACCCTGCCGAGAGTATAGAGCTGGTCCACAGTTCCACGACCAGGACGAAAACCACACTGTTCCTCCTGAATCCGAGGTTCGACTATCCGACGTAGCCTCCTCTCCAGTACACCTGAATAAACCTTACCGGGAAGGCTGAGGAGTGTGATCCCACGATAGTTGGAACACCCTCCGGTCCCCCTTCTTAAAGAGAGGAACCACCACCCCGGTCTGCCAATCCAGAGGTACCGCCCCCGATGTCCACGCGATGCTGCAAAGTCTTGTCAACCAAGACAGCCCCACAGCATCCAGAGCCTTAAGGAACTCCGGGCGGGTCTCGTCCACCCCTGGGGCCTTGCCACCGAGGAGCTTTTTAACTACCTCAGCGACCTCAGCCCCAGAAATAGGAAAGTCCACCACAGATTCCCCAGGCACTGCTTCCTCATAGGAAGACGTTTTGGTGGGATTGAGGAGGTCTTCGAAGTATTCCTTCCACCTATCCACAACATCCGCAGTCGAGGTCAGCAGAACACCATCCGCACCATACACGGTGTTGATAGTGCACTGTTTCCCCTTCCTGAGGCGGCGGACGGTGGTCCAGAATCGCTTCGAAGCCGTCCGGAAGTCGTTTTCCATGGCTTCCCCGAACTCTTCCCATGTCCGAGTTTTTGCCTCCGCGACCGCTGAAGCTGCACACCGCTTGGCCTGTCGGTACCTGTCCACTGCCTCCGGAGTCCTATGAGCCAAAAGGACCCGATAGGACTCCTTCTTCAGCTTGACGGCATCCCTCACCGCCGGTGTCCACTAAGGGGTTTTAGGATTGCCGCCCCGACAGGCACCAACTACCTTGCGGCCACAGCTCCGATCTGCCGCCTCGACAATAGAGGTGCGGAACATGGTCCACTCGGACTCAATGTCCAGCACCTCCCTCGTGACATGTTCAAAGTTCTTCCGGAGGTGGGAATTGAAACTTTGTCTGACAGGAGACTCTGCCAGACGTTCCCAGCAGACCCTCACAATGCGTTTGGGCCTCCCAGGTCTGTCCGGCATCCTCCCCCACCATCGCAGCCAACTCACCACCAGGTGGTGATCGGTAGAAAGCTCCGCCCCTCTCTTCACCCGAGTGTCCAAAACATGAGGCCGCAAACCCGATGACTCAACTACAAAGTCGATCATGGAACTGCGGCCTAGGGTGTCCTGGTGCCAAGTGCACATATGGACACCCTTATGTTTGAACATGGTGTTTGTTATGGACAAACTGTGACGAGCACAAAAGTCCAATAACAAAACACCACTCGGGTTCAGATCGGGGCGGCCATTCTTCCCAATCACGCCTCTCCAGGTTTCACTGTCGTTGCCAACGTGAGCGTTGAAGTCTCCCAGTAGGACAAGGGAATCACCCGGGGGAGCACTTTCCAGTACTCCCTCGAGTGTTCCCAAAAAGGGTGGGTACTCTGAACTGCTGTTTGGTGCGTAAGCACAAACAACAGTCAGGACCCGTCCCCCCACCCGAAGGCGGAGGGAGGCTACCCTTTCGTCCACCGGGTTGAACTCCAACGTACAGGCTTTGAGCCGGGGGGAAACAAGAATTGCCACCCCAGCCCGTCGCCTCTCACTGCCGGCAACGCCAGAGTGGAAGAGGGTCCAGTCCCTCTCGAGAGAAGTGGTTCCAGAGCCCTTGCTGTGCGTCGAAGTGAGTCCGACTATATCCAGCCGGAATTTCTCGACTTCGCGCACTAGCTCAGGCTCTTTCCCCCCCAGTGACGTGACGTTCCACGTCCCAAGAGCTAGCTTCTGTAGCCGAGGATCGGACCGCCAAGTGCCCTGCCTTCGGCTGTCGCCCAGCTCACATTGCACCCGACCTCTATGGCCCCTGCTATGGGTGGTGAGCCCATTGGAGGGGTGACCCACGTTGCCTCTTCGGGCTGTGCCCGGCCGGGCCCCATGGGAACAGGCCCGGCCACCAGGCGCTCGCCATCGTGCCCCACCTCCGGGCCTGGCTCCAGAAGGGGGCCCCGGTGACCCGCGTCCGGGCGAGGGAAATCTGGGTCCATGGTTTTTCATCTTCATAAAGGTCTTCGAGCTGCTCTTTGTCTGATCCCTCACCTAGAACCTGTTTGCCTTGGGAGACCCTACCAGGGGGCTTTATGCCCCCGGACAACATAGCTCCTAGGATCATTGGGACACGCAAACTCCTCTACCACGATAAGGTAGAGGAGTTTTATTTTCTTATTTTTGAACACTGACTTTTTGCAGTGTATCTAGTGGTAGGCCAAAAAAAAAAACACTTAATTAAATTTTGAAACACGGTGTTACTGTTCAAACAGTGTGTAATGTTACGTAGGCAAAACATATCAAATGTGCTTGTTAAATGAAAACCTCTGCTTTGTTTTGAATGAATAATTAGGCCTACTACACTACTGTATTTCAATGCTCGTCATCAATATTGGTTTTGAACATGAAAAATCTCAAAATGGCACCGGCATGTTTTACATTTTTTAGTGCGCGGCCCTCAGTGGGAAATGTTTGGACACCCCTGGTCTTTACTGACTGTATACATTTTTAACTAGTCTACCAGTCGTGCGTCCTGCTGCGAGTCGACCGGCCAACACGATATTCCTCCTCCAGCACGACTCTCCTACATGAACATGACTTAGCGAGAGAGCGTGCTCGGAAACGTGATAAGCATTCGGTGCTCCAGCAGCCCTGCAAACAATCCGACCTCCTCACCCTCCGTCTTCCTGCCTCATTCCTTCAGCCGCACATCTAATGCCGCTTCGGTATCTGCTTTTCTGCAGAGAAGCCCCGAGCAGATCCCTAATTTATTTTCTTGCCGCCTGGGTAACTATTTACCCTGTGAGCGCTTCCCACAGTGCGTGTTCTCACTACCAGCTGGATGAAGCAAATCCCCGCAGGGCGAAAGCGACCGCCGTGGAGCGAGAGAATAGGACGGAGGCGGGCCTTTTTTAAAAGACATTTCAATGCACGCTGCTTTCAAATCACATGGCCCAACAGGGGACTGAGAGGATTTCGAATTGGCCTCACGAGAACATCCTGCACACAACGTCTTTGTTTTGGTGCTATAAACCTTCGTCTCTTACCTTATGGTATATTTTGGAATCCCGAAACCCCCTCAAGATTTGGCAACCCCACCTTTACCGGTGTGTTGACACCCCACCGAAAGCAGTGCGTGTGCGTAACAGCCCTATTAGTTTCCAAAATGAGTAACTCAAAAATAACAAGGGAAATTACATTGTGTTGTTTTTCGGTCGAAATGTACGCACAATAAGACCATACGATACGTCAAGATTGCGGGAGACCACTTTGATACATTTTGTACATTGAAGATGATCATAAAACCAATGAATGTACATCAGTACTCTATATCAGTGGTTCTCAACCTTTTTTCAGTGATGTACTCCCCGTGAACATTTTTTTAAATCAAGTACCCCCTAATCAGAGCAAAGCATTTTTGGTTGAAAAAAAGAGATAAAGAAATAAAATACAGCACTATGTCATCAGTTTCTGATTTATTAAATTGTATAACAGTGCAAAATATTGCTCTTTTGTAGTGGTCTTTCTTGAACTATTTGGAAAAAAAGATATAAAAATATAAATATAAATATAAATATATAAATATAAATATATATATATATATATATATATATATATATATATATATATATATATATATATATATATATAAATATATATATATATATATATATATATATATATAATATATATAAATATATATAAATATATAAATATAAATATAAATATAAAAATATAAAAATAACTAAAAACTTGTTGAAAAATAAAGAAGTGATTCAATTATAAATAAAGATTTCTACACATAGAAGTAATCATCAACTTAAAGTGCCCTCTTTGGGGATTGTAATAGAGATCCATCTGGATTCATCAACTTAATTATAAACATTTCTTCACAAAAAAAGAAATCTTTAACATGGGGAACATGTCTTTAATATGGAACATGTCCACAAATTTGTTTTGCTGTCAACACTGAATATTGCAGAGTTGCATTTCTTTTCACAGTTTATGAACTTACATTCATATTTTGTTGAGGTATTATTCAATAAATACATGTATAAAGTATTTTGGAATTGTTGCTTTTTTTGGAATATTAAAAAAAAATCTCACATACCCCTTGGCATGCCTTCAAGTACACCCAGGTGTACACATACCCCCATTTGAGAACCACTGCTCTATATGTATGCTGAGTTATTTGTAAAGAAGGCATGGTTATATTAGCTTTTCTGTTGTAGGTGACAAAGCAATCAATCAATCAAAGTTTATTTATATAGCCCTAAATCACGAGTGTCTCAAAGGGCTGCACAAGCCACAACGACCTCAGCTCAGATCCCACATCCGCATCCGCATCCCACAAAAAAAATAGTTTTTACTTAAAGGGGTCATATTAGAACACTTTTTGTGGTCTCCATAACATGTAATGGTGCTTCTTTGGTCAAAATGTTGCATAGATTGTGTTTTACAGACCTCTTTCTTCAGAATGCAGCATTTTTTAGGCGGTCTCATTTACGTGCCTCCACTTTGACAGCGTCTTTTCCCCGTCACTGTAGTTTTTAGCCCTGCCATAGCGAGTCTACCGACAGATATAAGATGGAACTATACGTTACTTTAAATTAGAAATGGAAACAGCGGAGGATGCATGTGCATGTACAAGCCAGTCTGCCCCACAACAAGAGGATGGAGAAAAAGGAGCTTATTGACTCCTATGTTGAACCTGCGCCAAGCGCTTTGGGTACATTTCCACCGCGATGTCACACTTGGTGAAAACGTCATGAGGTGTGCAAATTCCAAACGGCTCGTTCCATCCATTGTCTACCGCTTGTTCCTTTTGGGGTGGCGGGGGGTGCTGGAGCCTATCTCAGCTGCATTCGGGCGGAAGGAGACGTACACCCTGGACAAGTTGCCACCTCATCACAGGGCCAACACAGATAAGACAGACAACATTCACACTCACATTCACACACTAGGGCCAATTTTAGTGTTGGAAAGCAAGATTGTGTATTAAATATCTCTGCAATGCCTCTGTAGAGAGGCGGAGCCAGCGAACGAGCAGCAGGGTAGGGCACCCTGGAGCCCTGCCCAAGATGGCGGCAAGGAGGCGGCGGAGCGGAGAGGCGGGGCGTGCCGGGAGTGATGGCGCAATCTGATTCAGGTGCGTGGATCGCGCACCGGCAGACGATCGACTTATCTCCTCACACTGTATAAAAGGGGAGAAGGAGGAGAGATCGGGACAGAAGGAGGAGAGTCCGCAGCAGCGCATGAGAAGCGAGAGCAACAGAGAGAAGAGCAAGTACGACATAGACGCAGACGACGACGGGGGAGCGAGCAGTGGGAGGGACGACGCCGAAATAGACACCAGTTATTGAAAAACAAAAGAGCAATGTCCTTCCTGGGTGGTCCATTGAACCCGCACAACTACAGCAAGGAACTGTCACAGCCTCCATTGTTTGATTTACCTTTTTTGGACTTACGCAGATCCCAAATAAACAAAAACAAGTACCAATAGATAAGAAAAGTTGGTTTTGCATAAAAGGTCCTCTTTAAGTTACAAGCAAAAAATGTTAGTTCCAAGCATCCTCTCCATTATTTGGCATAGCAAATACCACAGTGAGCCCCGTGAGATCCAACCAAAACATGTGGTCTTACTCGAGAGCATTAGCTTAGAGCTGGAGATCGACATGACTTTGTTTTCTAACCACTAGAAGGAAGAAAGTGTGTGTGAAGGACTGCGCTGAGGAGAAGAAGTGGATGATATCCATTGAATAAAAAAATAAATCATGAAAAACATGACACAGTGTGAGTTGATGAAGCCACTGGAGGGTCTCCTGCGAGTCCACATCGTACTGAAGCAGAATAGGATTGAATAGGATAGGGTAGACTTATCCCACCATAAGGAATTTTCCTGTAAATTCCGGATACAAGCCTACACTCGGAATCCTGTGGCTTATAAAACGGTGCTACTAATTTATGGATTTTTGTCTTCCCTGACCGCCATAATAATAGCCAAGCAAATACAATAGGAAGGCGTTTTATTGTTTGTGCTATTGCGCACTCTTTTGGACAATGACTATTTACCGGTCATGTTATTTGTTTTTTCAACCAGAGTGCCGTTCAGCTTTCTAGGTGTCCATAACGTTCCTACCTGAAAATAATATTAATTCATCACTCCAAGCAACGTTTGTAAGTTTTACAGTATACCTAAAACTGTTCATACTTACCAGACTGTTCCATGTGTAATGTCTATTGGAGTGTTTTCATACATATTTGTATGGGCTATCGTAATGTAATCACGCTAGTGTTGTTAGCATTAGCTAATATGTAAACACTGTGTCAATATTATTAACTTACAAAAACATAGTTTTTTTGTATCGTTTCACTTTTACAAATTCCTCGGTAAATTCACTGAAACTTCCCTGTGGAGTTGTTGAGTCTGTTTAGCTGATTGAAGAGCTAGCCTGCGCAGCTAGTTGGTCCATGATGGTGACTTCGGTTTTGTTTGATCAGCCGTTTTACTGCCCTGTTAAAAGCACCATTTGGAAACAATTAAGGTATGTAAATAATTTGTTCTGTGTAAATAATAACTATCGTCTAAAAAATACAATCTGTTGTATGTTGTAAAATAAGGTAAATAACATTAAATCCAAAGGAAAACAGAGAACACGAAAGACATTAAAAGTGCACAAAGTTGATGCGACCAGCTGCCACTTCAGCGGCACCATTTCGACAAACTGCTACAAAAGAAAACCAAAAAATGAGCAATAAATAATTCATATTGCGCACATACAATCACACCACAAGTTGACAATTAACAAAACAAAAACACCATTCTAACACCGACACATACCGTGGCGTCCTCTGCAGTGCGTCTGGTGGGGGGCGCCTGGCCACAGATGGGAACAGACTTAACGACGCAACCAGGAGAGCCAACTCAGTCGTAGCCTGCCCAATGGCAAAGTCCATGCAGATGAACGAGAATTCGGCAGCGAGACTGAAGTGTTCGACACATCTCCTCCGTGGGTCTAAGGCCAACCAAGGACGTTAAAAGTATATCTAAACAGCAGACATGTGTCCATGAAAAGGCTCCTGATGGTGTGTTTGACAAAGACGGAGATACCGTAGATGTCCACTCTCCAAGTTAAATGCTGTACATTATTATTACATCACTTCATAAAACTACTCTAGTGGTAGTGATACATCCATTTTCTACCGCTTATTCCCTTGTGGGGTCGCGGGGGGCGCTGGCGCCTATCTCAGCTACAATCGGGCGGAAGGCGGGGTACACCCTGGACAAGTCGCCACCTCATCGCAGGGCCAACACAGATAGACAGACAACATTCACACTCACATTCACACACTAGGGCCAATTTAGTGTTGCCAATCAACCTATCCCCAGGTGCATGTCTTTTGAAGTGGGAGGAAGCCGGAGTACCCGGAGGGAACCCACGCATTCACGGGGAGAACATGCAAACTCCACACAGAAAGATCCCGAGCCTGGATTTGAACCCAGGACTGCAGGAGCTTCGTATTGTGAGGCAGACCCACTAACCCCTCTTCCACCGTAGTGATACAATTTATCGTATTGTTATTTTATACAATATTTATTTTACAAAAGTTAGTTTTTCATTTTAAAAAGTATGTTACAAGTTTAAATCGTGCTGTAGGGTAAATACCCATTATATGATTTCAATTCATTTCAACCGGGGACGTTGGTTTGAGATACAAGTGTTTTGGGTCACAGAACCAATTAAGGTTGTAAGTTGAGCTATTACTGCATCTCTAATACACCTCATGAATACAGAAATCTATTAATTTTCAGAATGTGTCAAGGGCTGATAAAAAAATAAAAAAAAAACTAGCTGTGGGGCAAAAATGCCTGCAACATGTGTTTTGTCCGCCATCAAATCAAGACTAGACTCGCTTTCAAGTGGAGGGAACAAAGAGTATTGAAATGTGTTTTACATTCAGAGACGAGGTCACTGTTTGAAGAAATAGAGTAACTGGACATAAGGGTGTGGCCTGTAAATTCTGCCTAGCAACAAGGGCTTTTTTTGGTGTTTTGTATTTATTTATTTTATTTTTTTAAGGCTATGTCGCCGTTGGCAAAGACATAAAGATTGATAGGACTAGTCCGGCAGCACTTTGGACCCCACTTTGCCTAAGCTCCAGTAAACATGATTGTCATCCAAAAGCCATGATAGTGCAGACATTCAGGGAAAAAAAAAAAAAAAATACCTGTAGGTACGCGCGACGGACAGACATGACGTGAGACGTAAATGATGAGGACAGCGTCACAAGGAATTATTCACCTGCTGCACGGGCAGCCCTGCTGGCATCTTTTGTGACACACAATTCGAACTTTATAATATATATATATTAGGGCTGGGCAACGATAAAAAAATTTAATCGAAGTTAATCGCACTATTTATCTGAATAATCGCGATTAACTGCATTGTATACGCAAAGCCCAATAATGAATTCAAAAGTAGTGTGTCGTGCACCTTTATTGGAATATTCCCCCACATGAACAAAAGCGCCAAAACATTTGTTGTGCAAACACAATTTAAATCAGTCCTTGTTAAACAGTAGCAGTTAAATAGCATATTTTATGAAAATCAACTCAAAAAATGTAAATACAAACATTTAAGCTTATTACTACCACTGCCAGGGTATTTAAGTTATCCTGTTTGTTATGGAAAATAAATATAATCTACAAACAAATCTCTGAGCCACAATCATAACATCTGAACAGGCAATTTCTGAGGTAAGATCAGAAACATTTTTTTTATCAGGGATCTTATGTTTAAAAAACCTATATTATAGGTAGTGGACTGTTTTAGGGAATTTTTGATCAAATTATCCGTAGTAGCAATATTAACAATGTTGTGTTTATTCTGCGTAGTGCACTTAAAATAATTATGACCATATCTAGGAATTGATATGATGGGAATTTTCCGATTGTTTGCTTGGTGCTTTGATAAACTGAACGCATATACATGGTACTATTTGTGATGTTATGAGCCAGGGAATAAAAGAACTACCCTACCCAGGATGCAACAGGAGTGACGAGCATGCGCGGTAGCCCGGTATAGGTTGTGTCGCCATGACGGCATCTTGTATGTTGTGATATGCACGCTCTGAAAGCAAACGTTAAGAACTCAGCCAACACTCCTCGTCTGCATTATTGATAAATAGACAGACAACACATATACTCCGCTGCTTCACAGGCCGCTGGATGTAGCCGGCAAAGTATTCCCATGCTAGCTAGCCGGTCTAGCAAGCACGCGTCATTCAGTCCAAAACGGCCCGATCTATCCACATTCAGAATTGTCTGGCGGTCGTAAGTGATCCCGGAGTGACCACGCTGTAAGCCAGCCATGAAATTTGCAGAATTGTCCGGTATTTTTGCCAAATGTTCCATCTTTACCAAGAGCCCCTCGATGCCGGGCGACGCCATCTTGTTAAGAAAAGGCGTTAACAAAATAAAAGCATGTAAACAACATACGCAAATGTGCGATAAAATAATTGTCGGCGTTAATAGATTGATGAGTTAACTCATAATTAATGCATTAATTTGCCCACCCCAATATATATATATATATATATATATATATATATATATATATATATATATATATATATATATATAATATTTATACCCCAAAAGGGACAAGCGGTAGAAAATGGACGCTAGATTGAAATTGATAATGAAAAAAGTGTGTATTTATATATATATACATATATATATATATATATATATATATATATATATATATATATATATATATATATATATATATATATATATATATATATATATATATATATATATAAAATTGTATTTTTTATTTTATATGTATATGTTTAAAACATTTCTAATAAAATATATTTACATAAAATTTAAAATTATATATACAGTATTTCCTTAAATTTCCGCAGGGCATATAGTATGCGCCTGCCTTGAATTACTGCCGGGTCAAACTCGCTTCACAAAATAATTAGCGCATGCTTAGTATTACCGCCTGGTCAAACTCGTGACGTCACGAGTAACACTTCCCCTGTCATCATTTTCAAAATGGAGGATCTCACTACCGGTAATTTGACATCGCATAAAGGGAAGAAGATTAAGAGCTATTCAGTAGGATTTAAGGTCCAAGCTTACATCACACTCAAATTTTTACTGCATACCTTTGGTAAGTACCGGAGTGAGAAGAGGTTTTAAAATAATTAGTGCATGCTTACTTTTACCGCATGCCTTTGGTAAGCCCAGGAGTGAGAAGAGGTTTTAAATAAATTAGCGCCCCGGCGGCAATTCAAGGAAATAGATTAGATTAGACAATACTTTATTTATTCCTTCAGAAGAGTTCCTTCAGGAAAATTAATAATAATAATAAATTCCTCTGGCTTGGATTATCGGAGCGGATTATATATATATATACATATATATATATATATATATATATATATATATATATATATATATATATAAATCCGCTCTTTGATTATCGGAGCGGATAATATACATGTACACACATACTGTATATATATATATATATATATATATATATATATATATATATATATATATATATATATATATATATATATATATATATTATCCGCTCCGATAATCCAAAACAGATGAATTTTAAATAAATCCGCTCTTGGATTATCGGAGCGGATAATATATATATATATATATATATATATATATATATATATATATATATATATATATATATTATCCGCTATATATATTTATATATATATATATATATATATTATCCGCTCCGATAATCCAAGCCAGATTAATTTTCCTAATGCAATTTCCCCTCTGCAAAAAAAGCCATGATGCATGACAGAGACGTTGTGGGAGAAATTTGCCTTTTTTAATTTTAGGGGAAGATTTAAAAAAGAGGTTAAAAAAAGTGAGTTATGATCTAATTTTAACAAGCAACCTTTGTTTTATTGTCTCATTTGCAACTAATTAAATTCTCCTCATCATTTGGGGGTTTATTTACCCTCTGATGAGTAATTGGCTCATTAGCGGCTCCCAATGTTTTTGGGTAAAAAATAATGTGTTGGGTTTTTTTTAATGCCTGATATATACATGTTTCTATGCATCCTACAGCATTTTGTCATCCAAGTGCCATAACAGCCTTGCACAATTTGTATCTACCATAAATTCCGGACTATAAGCCGCTACTTTTTTTTCTTACACTTTGAACCCTGCGGCCTATAAATCGGTGCAGCTTATTTATGGATTTTTCGCTGATCACAGCCATGATAAAAAAAAAAAATAAGGAAATACACCTAGGAAGTGTTTTATTGTATGTACTATGACGCCATCTTACGGACAGGTTTGCTCACTACAAGTGTGCATTTTTGTTTTTTCATCCCCAACAGGAATGCAAGCTAAAATTCTTTATACTTACTAAACCATCCCATGTGTGATGTCTGTAGGAGTGTTTTTAACCATATTTGTACGTGCTATAAGTAATCAAGCTAGTGTAGCTTGCATGAGCTGATATGCCAACATGTTAGTTAGTGTTATTCATTTACAATGGCATTCTTTTTTTTATTGTTTCAGCTTCACAAATGCTTCAGGAAACTCACCAAGATGTCACCGTGGAGATATTGAGTCTGTTTGGCTGATTGGAAAGTTAGCCTCCGCAGCTCGTGGGTCCATGACGATGAATTCTATTTTGTTTGATCAGTCATTTTACTGCCATGTTACAGACACCGTTTGGAAACAATTAAGGTACGTAAGTAAACACGGTGAATTCTATTTTGTTTGATCAGCCATTTTACAGACACCGTTTGGAAACAATTAAGGTATGTAAGTAAACATTTACATAATATTTCTGTGTAAATAACTTATTTAACATTGTATATATCAGCGACTTATAGTCCGGTGCGGCTAGACTTAGACTCAGACCAACTTTATTTAACCACAAGGGAAATTGTTCAACACAGTAGCTCAGTTACAAAGGATTGAAAGGATAATGCAGGTACAATGTATCATAGTAGCAATATAAAATACAACATATATATATAATATTTACATATTATATTTACAGTATATACTACATACTTATATATTATAGTATTATATTTTTTTATAGAATATAAACAACATGTACTCTAACCCGCCCTTAGATCGGTGGGTTGTAAGTTCAAACCCCGGCCAAGTCATACCAAAAACTATAAAAATGGGACCCATTACCTCCCTGCTTGGCACTCAACAATCAAGGGTTGGAATTGGAGGTTAAATCACTAAAAATGTTTCCCGGGCGCAGAGAATAATTTCGCCACACCTAGTGTGTGTGTGTGACAATCATTGGTACTTTAACTTTAAATATGACAAATTCCAATTACCATGTACAATATTACAGTATATGTAACAGTTGCAGCAAAAAAAGAGGGGCAGGATAAAATACAGAGTAGATGCAACAGAAAATATACATAATAAACAAAGAGAGGTAACTAACATAGAAGACATAGACAGATATAGTATATAGTAATATATAATAATAGACAGACATCATCTATATCAGGTGTGTCAAACATACGGCCCGCAAACAGGTTTTATCCGGGCCGCGGGATGAGTTTGCCAAGTATAAAAATTACCCGAAATTTTTGAATGAAAGAAACTGCTGTTGTAAATGTGCGCACTACATGTCGCAATAGCAATTCTTTGAAGATGATGCTACATATGTAAACAAAAACAAAAAATAAACCACATAGTGTTAGTGGAAACTATGAGCAAACTACATAAATATCATACTGTAATTTGAAAAATAACACCAATGATTTGACGGATGAACATTATCAGATAGTTTATTCAGAAAGTATAAATAACAACAAAAAAAGATAGAATACTATTAACCACAACATGTAAGTGTAAAAAAAACAACAGCATTATGATTTGTACATTTTCAGAATTTGCTTGTTCTATTTTTAAACAAAGAAAACAATCTGAAGTTGTCTTTATTTTTAAGTTATCGTGCCGTGATTTTTCCAGTCCGGCCCACCATGTGCCCCCCGATCTAAAATTAGTTTGACACCCCTGAAACATTTTCACTTATAACATTTAATGGGTGCAGTTTAATTACTGTTGTGCTCTATTGTCTGGAAAATACAGTAAAAGTAGATTTCATTCGTAAACATAATGTTGGTTAATACACAACAACATATCATAGCAATCCTTAAATGCAATGCAAATATGCCATTTACTTGCATATTTGCATAACTTATATTTTGTTAAAAAGAAGTAATTAGTCGAGCGAATTTGTTCAACTTTTTGAATAAAAGAATCATTAAAGTCCTACTGAAACCCACTACTACCGACCACGCAGTCTGATAGTTTATATATCAATGATGAAATATTAACATTGCAACACATGCCAATACGGCCTTTTTAGTTTACTAAATTGTAATTTTAAATTTCCCGCGAAGTGTCCTGTTGAAAATGTTGCAGAATGATGACGTGTACGCATGACGTCACGGACTTTTAGGAAATATTAGCGCTGCGCACACACAGAGCTAAAAGTCGTCTGCTTTAACAGCTTAACTACACAGTATTTTTGACATCTATGTTGCTGAATCTTTTGCAATTTGTTCAATTAATAATGGAGAAGTCAAAGTAGAAAGATGGAGTTGGGAAGCTTTAGCCTTTAGCCACACATACACACGGTGATTCCTTGTTTAAAATTCCTGGAGGTGAAACTTTACTATGGATCAGAGCACGGTCAAGCGAACATGAATCCAGACTACATGTCAACCAGCAGGTTTCGGTGAGAAAATTGTGGTCAAAAAGTCGCATCTTACCGGAGAAAAGCTGAGCTTGTGCCGTCCATAGCTGCCGTCGACTCCCCTGAGACATTGGCGTCAAGACACCCGTGGACACAACCCTCCGACTATCAGGTACTATTTAACTCACTAAAACACTAGCAACACAATAGAAAGATAAGGGATTTCCCAGAATTATCCTAGTAAATGTGTCTAAAAACATCGAAATCCGTCCCAACGCAATCACGTTTTTTTTTTTTTTCCTTTTTTTTTTCTTTCGTTTTTTTTCTAGTCCATCGCTATCAATATCCTCAAACACGAATCTTTCATCCTCGCTCAAATTAATTGGAAAATTGTTGTTTTCTCGGTCCGAATAGCTCTTATTGTTGGAGGCACCCGTTAAAAACAATGTGAATATGTGAGGAGCCCTCAACGGGTGACATCATCGGTAAAGGAAGGGCTTTTCTGTTAGCGACCAAAAGTTGCGAACTTTATCGTCAATGTTCTCTACTAAATCCTTTCAGCAAAAATATGGCAATATCGCGAAATAATCAAGTATGACACATAGAATGGACCTGCTATCCCCGTTTAAATAAGAAAATCTCATTTTAGTAGGTCTTTAATAGGTTACCTTGATTAATGGTGCGTGTAGAAAAAAAATCCATAATAATAAAATTGATCTTTAATCAATCTAAGTGTGCTAAATTGCTGAGGAGGCGGGGCCACTCGCGGAGGGGCACGTGTGTTGGGGAGCCGGCGCTCTCCAACTGGTTGCTAAGTGACGTGTAGTCTGACAGGCGCACGTTGACCGTGTCACGTCAGCTGCCTTGACGGGTAGCGGCGACTCGCTCGCTGTCATCTTGTGACGAGATAAAATGATGGAGCCGTGTGTGTGTGTGTGTGTGTGTGTGTGTGTGTGTGTGTGTGTGTGTGTGTGTGTGTGTGTGTGTGTCTGTTAGGCAGACAGGCCTCAGAGAGATAATTACCATCCACAGATGCCCCCTCGAGAGAGAAAGGGAGAGCGACACAAAGAGACAGGAATAAATTGAAATAGATGAAGGAATTCAAAATGAAGGCAGCGTGGAAAAAAGGTGATACGTTTCATTAGCCGCTATCAGAATACAAAATAGAAATAGTTCTGTTTTCTGCAGGTCAGGCCACCTGATCACCCCAGGCCTGGGCTCCTTTGGGTCCTTTTTAAATCTAAAATGCTCCAGGTAGCGGTGGGGGGCGTCAAAGGCGAGGGGATGGAGGTTAGGACTTGGGGGGATTTCGAGTGCGAATGTCAAGAAGCCAGGGATGAAAAAGGATGGCCGGGGTCAGAAGAGCGGGAGACTGACAGCCCGCTCGCCCCCTCGCAAGGTGTCCTCCGAGAGGGAGATATGCTAATGCTAGCCGGATGCTCGATGCTCCACTGAACATGAGATGATTCCTCACATCCCCATGTGGCTTTTAACCTAATAATGTATGAAATGGGTTACGTAGCAGTACCCTTGCGCGGGTTAGGAATGCCCAGGGCGACTCAACATGTAGACCTTTATGGTGCTCCTCATAGGGGCCCCCCAGTCCAGTATGGAGCCATATTTTACGCTCAAGTTCAAGTCCCAGGGCGACGGAGACAAATGAATATAAAGATGATCGCTTTTATTTTAAGTGTATTTCTCACATTGGTCTTAACTCATTATTAATAGTGGTGAATCACAAATATAAGTTGTGTATCTTTAATAATTGTACTTTATGTACACCCTACATTGGACTAAACAAGTGGTTCTCAAATGGGGGTACTTAAGGTATGCCAAGGGGTACGTGAGATTTTTTTTAAATATTCTAAAAATAGCAACACTTCAAAAATCATTTATAAATATATTTATTGAGTAATACTTCCAACAAAATATGAATGTAAGTTCATTAACTGTGCAAAGAAATGCAACACTGCAATATTCAGTGCTGACAGCTAGATTTTTGTGTGGACATGTTCCATAAATATTGATGTTAAAGATTTATTTTCACAGTTTAATAGAGATCCACATGGATCACTGTTACAATCCCCAAAGAGGACACTTCAAGTTGATGATTACTTCTATGTGTTGAAATCTTTATTTATAACTGAATCACTTGTGTATCTTTAATAATTGTACTTTATGTACACTTTACATTGGATTAAACCAGTGGTTCTCAAATGGGGGTACGCGTACCCCTGGAGTACTTGAAGGTATGCCAAGCTGTACGTGAGATTTTTTTTAAAATATTCTAAAATAAATACTAACAATTCAAAGATCCTTTATAAATATATTTTTTGAATAATACTTCCAACAAAATATGAATGCAAGTTTATAAACTGTGAAAAGAAATGCAACAATGCAATGTTGACAGCTAGATTTTTTTGTGGACTTGTTCCATAAATATTGATGTTAAAGGGGAACCTTATCACAATTTCAAAAGGGTTAAAAACAATAAAAATCAGTTCCCAGTGGCTTGTTGTATATTTTGAAGTATTTTTCAAAATTTTGCCGGTCTCAGAATATCCCTAAAAAAAGCTTGATTTTCGCTATTTGCGATGCGACTATCCATTTCCCTGTGACGTCATACAGTGCTGCCAATGTAAACAAACAATTGCGAATACCACAGCAAGATATAGCGACATTAGCTCGGATTCAGACTCGGATTTCAGCGGCTTAAGCGATTCAACAGACTACGCATGTATTGAAACGGATGGTTGGAGTATGAAAGTATTGAAGAAGAAACTGAAGCTATTGAACGAATAGCTATTGACGCTATTCATAGCCATAGCATGGCCGAATAGCTGCGTTAGCATCGCCGGTAAAATGTGTGGACCAAACGATCAGGACTTTCGCATCTTGTGACACTGGAGCAACTTAAATCCGTCGATTGGTAAGTGTTTTTTTTGCATTAAATGTGGGTGGAAGGAAACGTAATATAGTTGCAAATGCATCTGCAGGTTATCCATACATCTCTGTGCCATGTCTGCTTTAGCACCGCCGGTAAATAGCATGTTAGCATCGATTAGCTGGCAGTCACGCCGCGGCCAAATATGTCTGATTAGCACATAAGTCAACATCAACAAAACTCACCTTTGTGATTTTGTTGACTTTATCGTTGCAAATGCATCTGCAGGTTATCCATACATCTCTGTGTCATGTCTGTCATCGCCGGTCAAATGTGGAGACACTTTGGCAC
The DNA here is from genome assembly GCF_033978795.1 of Nerophis ophidion. NCBI lineage: Eukaryota > Metazoa > Chordata > Actinopteri > Syngnathiformes > Syngnathidae > Nerophis > Nerophis ophidion. The sequence goes on from NC_084614.1 coordinate 66,545,145, forward strand.
ATTCAATGGGGGTCTGGCGGCAGACACTTTCGCATCTTCGGGCCAGTGGTGCAACTTAAATCCCTCCCTGTTAGTGTTGTTACACCCTCCGACAACACACCGACGAGGCATGATGTCTCCAAGGTTCCAAAAAATAGTTGAAAAAACGGAAAATAACAGAGCTGAGACCCAATGTTTACAATGTGTTGAAAATGAAAATGGCGGCTCTATTACCTCGGCGACGTCACATTCTGACGTCATCGCCTCCAGAGCGATAAACAGAAAGGCGTTTAATTCGCCAAAATTCACCCATTTAGAGTTCGGAAATCAGTTAAAAAAATATATGGTCTTTTTTCTGCACCATCAAGGTATATATTGACGCTTACATAGGTCTGGTGATAATGTTCCCCTTTAAAGATTTCTTTTTGCGAAGAAATGTTTAGAATTAAGTTGATGAATCCAGATGGATCTCTATTACAATCTCCAAAGAGGGCACTTTAAGTTGATGATTACTTCTATGTGCAGAAATCTTTATTTATAATTGAATCACTTTGTTATGATCTGCCTCCCGGATCATATATGGTTTTGGGTTTTGAGTCTTTTTGTGTTTCTTGATTATTTTTTGACTCTTCCGATCCCTGGTTTGTACACTTCCTTGTTTTTGTCTGGTTACCTTGGTTTCACATTTGTCCCACCTGCTCTTGTTTTTACGCGCACCTGAGTTTGATTATATTTAAGCCTGTTTTCGACCTCAGTTCTTCCTGGATGGTTTGTTTTGCGGTAAGCAACAGTCACGTTGGCATTTCCTTATCTCTTGTACCTTTGCTAAGTAGCTCCTTAGCTTCCGTGCGCTCGGCACGCTCTTCTTGGACTTTTTGGACTGCATGCTAAGTTTAGCGTTAGCTTCCCGTGCGTAGGCACGCGCTTTATTTTGACTTCTGTACTAGTGTTATTTTATCATTTTTATATTAAACCACGCTCTTACCTGCAATTCCTGCCTGTCTGGTCCTCGTGCATCTTGGGGTGACACCACGCGCATACAAAATGCGTTCCCGACGTAACACACTTGTTTATTTTTCAACAAGTTTTTAGTTATTTTTATATATTTTTTTCCAAATAGTTCAAGAAAGAACACTACAAATGAGCAAAATTTTGCACTGTTATTCAATTTAATAAATCAGAAACTGATGACACAGTTCTGTATTTTACTTCTTTATCTCTTTTTTTCAACCAAAAATGCTTTGTTCTGATTAGGGGGTACTTGAATTAAAAACATTTTCACAGGGGGTACATCATTGAAAAAAGGTTGAGAACCACTGGACTAAACCATTTGTGTGATTTATGTCAAGATTAGGGTTTTTACTAGCTCAAGTCAAAATGGACACAAACACTCTTTTAGCGACAAGACATTTTCCCCCCTGTGGTCCTTTAGTGCGCTCTCTTTCTTAAATTTTGAAATGTGGTAAACCAGTGGCCGAACTTTTCCACTACAGATTGGCCCAGGGCCAAATCAAATACCAACACTGAATTAGTAATCTTACCCTTGATTTTAATAACAGAATATAGTTTATCTTACATCCAACCTACTTACAATTTAAAACCTTGTATTTTTTATACCAAAAATATAAAATATCATTATATATTATATACTGTATGTATGATATGTAAATATTACATATATGTTATATTTAATATTGCTGCTATGGTACATTTTTAGTGTACTTAATACCTGCATGATCCTTTCCATCCTTTCAAACTGAGCTACTGTGTGGAACAATTGCCCTTGTGGATCAATAAAGTTTGTCTAAGTCTAAGACTCGTGAAAACTGATGAAAAATAAACTGGTATACAATAACGCAGTGCTAAAATAAATACATTCGAACTAAATTAATAGATAATCTTATTAATTATACACATATGTTTTGAATAAACTGTTAAAATATTTTCAGTGTATATGAAAATATAGCTTTACCACTTTAATTATCATGTTTGCGCTTAAAGGGGAACATTATCACCAGACCTATGTAAGCGTCAATATATACCTTGATGTTTCAGAAAGAAGACCATATGTTTTTTTAACCGATTTCCGAACTCTAAAAGGCTGTATTTGGCGATTTAAACGCCCTTAATTGTTCGCCTGTCAGAGCAATGACCTTTCACCTGTGACGTCACATCGTGAAGCGACCCGCCATTTTCTCAAACACATTACACACACCAAGTCAAATAAATGGGTTGTACTTGTATAGCGCTTTTCTACCTTCAAGGTACTCAAAGCGCTTTGACACTACTTCCACATTTACCCATTCACACACACATTCACACACTGATGGAGGGAGCTGCCATGCAAGGCGCCAACCAGCAACCATCAGGAGCAAGGGTGAAGTGTCTTGCTCTGGACACAACGGATGTGACGAGGTTGGTTCTAGGTGGGATTTGAACCAGTGACCCTCGGTTTGCGCACGGCCACTCTCCCACTGCGCCACGCCGTCAGCTCTGTTATTTTCCGTTTTTTCGACTGTTTTCCGGTACCTTGGAGACATCATGCCTCGTCGGTGTGTTGTCGGAGGGTGTAACAACACGTTACAGAGACGGTTTCAAGTTGCACCAGTGGTCAAAAGATGCGAAAGTCCCTCGTTTGTTCTGCACACTGTACCGACGACAGCTATGTTACGACAGAGATAACAAGAATGTGTGGATGTCCTGCGACATTCAAAGCAGATGCATTTCCAACGATAAAGTCAACGAAATCACAAAGGTGAGTTTTGTGGATGTTATTGACTGATGTGGAGTTTGCCAATCAGACATATTTGGTCACGGCATGACTACAAGCTAATCGATGCTAACATGCTATTTAGGCGAGCTGTATGTACATATTTCATCATTATGCCTCAATTGTAGCTATATTTGCATCCAGCCTTTCCCTCCACCCACATTTAATGCCAAACAAACACATACCAATCGTTGATTAGAAGGCGATCGCCGAATTCGTCCGCGCTTCCTCCCGTGCCGCTGTCTGTCGTGATATGGCTCAAAAGCTTCTGTTTCTTCTTTAATTTCGTTTTCGGTACCTGCCTCCACACTCCAACCATCCGTTTCATTACATGCGTAATCTGTTGAATCGCTGAAATCCGAGTCTGAATCCGATCTAATATCGCTATACCTTTCTGTGCTATCCGCCTTGTTTGTTTCTGTGTGATCACCTTGTGACGTCACAGGATAATGGACGGGTGGATATAAAGACGGTTAAATCAGGCACTTTGAAGCCGTTTTCGGGATATTGCGTGATGGGTAAAAATTTTTGAAAAACTTCAAAAAATAAAATAAGCCACTGGGAACTGATTTTTATTGGTTTTAACCCTTCAGAAATTGTGATAATGTTCCCCTTCAAGAAAGTTCTCCATGACTTCTTCTGTCTGTTTGATATTGTCATTACTGCCACTAGTGGTGGAAAAGTGAAATACAACTGAGTACAGACCTGCCAAGTCGACTGGGACAACGATAATTAGGAAACATGTAGGAATGCTGGGTACAGAAACACAAGCCCAAATAAGCAATTACATGTTTAAAAAAAAAATAAAAACAGTAGATCGCAACTCACAAACTTTGCACGCTACTTTAGGAAAAATGGAGCTCGTATTTTCGGACTTGGCAACACTGCTGCTAGCAGCTAAGAACTCCGGTGATGACTCAAACCACAGCGAAGTCTTTTGGTTAGAGAAGGGATCGGCAACCTAAAATCTTGAAAGAGCCATATTAGACCACAAATACAAAACATTAATCGGTCTGGAGCCGCAAAAAATTTAAAGACTTATATAAGTATTATAATGATGGCAACACATGATGTAGGTGGGTAATTAGCTATATTAGCCTACTATGAAAATGACCATGTGTCGCAGGCTGATGCAAATCTTCATTGACAGAAATGTTGAAATGTATTATTTATTCTACACATTTTTACAACATTGGAAAACATTAGTAAACATCTCAGAGGGTGAGATAACTCCTGGAAATGACTGTCTTAGAATGGCCAAAGGTATAGATGTGTGTGTCCAAGTTAAAGGAAACGTCAGGCTGTCTTCTTCTGATGGATTTATTACAATCTTTGCAAGCTGGTTAACGTTTGCTGTGGTCTGGAACAACACGGCGCACAAACAACTATCAGAAATGCAGCCAATGTTACATACAGATAATGTGTCATGAAACGTGAAAAAATGTACCAAATACACAAAACCTAAGTGGAGGAAATTAAATTAGCTCAATTATAGCTACAAATGAGGCATAATGATGCAATATGTGCATACATGTTGCCTAAATAGCATGTTAGAATGGATGAACTTTTAGTTATGCAGTGACCAAATATGCCTGATTAGCACTCCAACAAGTCAATTACATGAACAAAGCTCACCTTTGTGCATTCAGGCACAGCATAAAACGTTTGGTGGACAAAATTAGACAAAGGAGTGTCATAAAACACGTCTTTCTGTGGCAGTGTCGGAGAAAGTGGTACATGTAAACAAATTTTGGAGTTCAGGGGCCGTCAAAATTTGTAGGACAAAACGGTGCTCGCCAAATAATCTCATCAGTAAAGCATAAACACACATATTCAACAGTGGGCTTACTAACAATTAGGAAGCTTTGTGTCATGTTTGTCTTGCAATAAAAACCTTATTACAACAAAAAATATATTTTAAACCCCTTTTGTTTTTTCCATTTCCATACATTTTTGAATAAGCTTTACGGAGCCACCAGGGCGCCGCTAAAGAGCCGCATGTGGCTCTAGAGCCGCGGGCTGCAGACCCCCAGGTTAGAGCGACTTGTCAGAGCTTCGAAGCTAAACTTGCCATTCAGCATACTTCTTTCTTAGTCCATCTTTGCCAAGGGTGTCAAACGTACTGCCCCTGGGCCGGATCAGGCCCGCAAACAGGTTTTGTCCGGCCCGCGGGATGAGTTTGCTTAGTATAAAAATTAACCGGACCCGCGAATATTTATTTTATATATATATATATATATATATATATATATATATATATATATATATATATATATATATATATATATATATATATATATATATATATATATATTTATATATTATTTATATATATTTATTTAATCATATATGCACCTCATTGTTTTTTCTATCCTGCATTACATTGAGCTTATGTAACAAAATACTGTTCTTATCTGTCCTGTAAAGTTCAAATTTGAATGACAATAAAAAGGAAGTCTATGTCTAAAGGGTTTTACCCGGCCCGCGGGATGAGTTTGCTAAGTATTAAAAATTAACCTGGAATTTTTGAATGAAGCTGTTCTAAATGTGTCCACTGGATGTCGCAATGGCAATTATTTGTATCTTTGTAGATGATGCTACATATGTAAAAAACAAACCACACAGTGTTAAGTTCATCAGTCGAGGAAAATGATCAAACTAAATAAATAACAAATGGTAATTTGATTTTGATGTAATTTCTTTATCTTGAAAGATAACACCAAGGAGTTGACTAATGAATATTATCACATAATTTATTCAGAAAATTTAAATAACGAAAAATAAAGATGGAATACTATTAACTGCAACATGTAAGTGTAAAAAAACCCAACAACATTATGATTTGTACAATTTCAGAATGTGCTTCTTCTATTTTCAAACAAAGACAACAATCTGAAGGTGTCTTTATTTTTAAGTTATCATGCCCACTTGGGAGTAGATTTTTCCCCCCGTGGGCCCCGATCTAAAATGAGTTTGACACCCCTGATCTATGCTCTCTATTTGTTCCTGTGATTCAAAATTAGCGGTTTAAGGTGACTTTCATTGGACAGCCCTAGTTTCTACATGTTCAGAAGCATAGAATTCTTCACAAAGTTCAGTGAAGTCAAGGCTTCCAAACTTCCTCAAATATGGAGGACCTCTGCATGGACAGATATATGGTGTCATGCCCTTCAGGGTCAAAGTGTGCTTAGCAACACAGTGGTCCCATGATATCATGGTCATGTGGCGTCCTCCTACCTTTATGATGGATGCAGAAGACCACAATGTGGGGGGCGACCTTGCTGCTGCAAAGAGGGGACTAACGGACTAACACTGCAGCTTCACCAAACTTCGGATGTTGTTTCTGGAGGTTATATCTTCAGATTTATGAGATCCTTCTTTGGCCTCAGTACATTCTTCACTCGGGTGTACGCGCTAACGAGGACTGATGTTTTTTAACGATTCCTTCTTGTCCGCAGGTTATCTGCTAGGTTGGGGGTTATATTTTAAAGGTGAGGACAACCTAATCCTTCATTTTTCTTCATTGTCCAAATTGACAAGAAAAAGCCTTTGTTTCCGTCCCATTTAACACGTTAAATAAAGATGAACATGAATGGTGACTTGAACCTCGTGTTCCTATAGCGGGTCATTGATCACCAATAACTGAGTTATCACAGAGTGGACAAATCAATTCTTATTTTAGACTCGTACTGATTGGTAGAGAGCGAAAATAAAGACACCTTTGATGTGATGAATGATTTGGACCTCTAGTGCGTCATCCGTCTTCATCTGTCTCTTTCGGATCTTTCTATTGTCACACTTTCAACATCCAGTCGATGTCTTGCAGTGCTCCACTTCGATCACAAGATGGTGATAAACTACAAGTTTGTGCATCATGCGTAAGTGAAAATTACTATTTCACGCTAACTTTGAGTTTTACGGTTATTTTGTGATACATAAGCGCTAGTGATGTGCAATGCCACTGATTTTCTTTTCGTTTCGATACAGAATAAAATTCAGTGATTCCAATCTGATGCCGTGTACAAATACATCTAATGTGTCAGTTAAAATATAAAAAGTAGTTTATTTAAAATGCTACTGCTCTTGGGGAATCGTACTCAAACAACATAAAATCATAAGGCAAAACTAAATGGTAACATTATTACGCACTGACTGTGTTATCTTATTTGTATTCAACTTTGTATGCAAGTGTCCAATTTGAAAAAATCATACATACACTTGCTATAGTGACTCATTTTAATTGCCGGTAATTTTCCAAAATAAACCGTTTGTAATGGTTGTTTTATTTCATTTGCTTTGTAAAATTCTATGACATATAGATTATGAATCACTTAGGAAACATTATCTGAATAAATCTAGGATTTTTTGTCTGTGACATTAGTGTAGTGTCATATACTGTATATATATATATATATATATATATATATGTATATATATATATATATATATATATATATATATATATATATATATATATATATATATATATATATATATATATATATATATATATATATACATATATATATATATACATATATATATATATATATATATATATATATATACATATATATATATATATTAGGGCTGGGCAACGATTAAAAAAGGTTAATTGAAGTTAATCGCACTATTTCTCCGATTAATCGCGATTAACTGCATTGTATACGCAAAGCCCAATAATGAATTCAAAAGTAGTGTGTAGTGCACCTTTATTGGAATATTCTCTCACATGAACAAAAGCGCCAAAACATTTGTTGTGCAAACACAATTTAAATCAGTCTTTGTTAAACAGTAGCAGTTAAATAGCATATTTTATGAAAATCAACTCAAAAAATGTAAATACAAACATTTAAGCTTATTGCCACTGCCAGGGTATTTTTTATCAGGGATATTATGTTTAAAAAACCTATATTATAGGTAGTGGGCTGTTTTAGGGAATTTTTGATCAAATTATCCGTAGTAGCAATATTAATAATGTTGTGTTTATTCTGCGTCGTGCACTTAAAATAATTATGACCATATCTAGGAATTGATATGATGGGAATTTTCCGATTGTTTGCTTGGTGCTTTGATAAACTGAACGCATATACCTGGTACTATATTATGATGTTATGAGCCAGGGAAAAAAAGAACTACCCTACCCAGCATACAACAGGAGTGACGAGCATGCGTTGTGTCGGCATCTTGTATGTTGTGATATGCACGCTCTGAAAGCAAACGTTAAGAACTCAGCCAACACTCCTCGTCTGCATTATTGATAAATAGACAGACAACACATATACTCCGCTGCTTCACAGGCCGCTGGATGTAGCCGGCAAAGTATTCCCATGCTAGCTAGCCGCGTCATTCAGTCCAAAACGGCCCGATCTATCCACATTCAGAATTGTCTGGCGGTCGTAAGTGATCCCGGAGTGACCACGCTGTAAGCCAGCCATGAAATTTGCAGAATTGTCCGGCATTTTTGCCAAATGTTCCATCTTTACCAAGAGCCCCTCGACAACGAAGCCCATCCGGGCGATGCCATCTTTTTAAGAAAAGACGTTAACAAAATAAAAGCATGTAAACAACATACGCAAATGTGCGATAAAATAATTGTCGGCGTTAATAGATTGATGAGTTAACTCGTAATTAACGCATTAATTTGCCCACCCCTAATATATATATATATATATATATATATATATATATATATATATATATATATATAAAACCCCTCCCACCAAAAATAAAAGTCCAAAATCATGGGAGGGTAAAGGGAGGAGTTGGCGCCGGGTTACCAGACCAAGTGTCCCTGAAGCCACCGGTGTCGGGTTTGGTGGCGGTGGCGAGTCGAACGCCACTGCAGCAGGCGAGGCAGACATCCACTGAAGGGCCACGTCTCAAGTCGAGCGCTAGACGGGCGCTTGGGCGGCAAGCATGCTGGAAGTTGCGGAGGCTGCAGGAACGGATGAAATACTTTAGCTGGCTGCAGGACTGGAGCAGCAGGCGGCTGGGCTGGGAGTTGAGCCGACTGTAGGTCTGAATGTCGAGCTGGAGCAGCAGGCGGCGGGGCTGGACGTAGGACTGGCAGCAGCGGCCGTGCAGGAAGTTGCGGCCTTGCTGAATGTAGGGCAGACGGCGGCCATGCAGGATGTGGCGGCCACGCCAGACGTAGAACAGGCGGCAGAGGACTCACTTGAGGAGAGCATCGTGGTGTCGGAGGACCCACTGAAGAGGATGGAGGCGTCGGAACAACATGAGAGAATAGTGGTGTCGGAGCGGAGGGTAGCAGAGCGGGCATCAAACCTGGAGCAAGCATGGCCTGGACAGGTTTTGAAGCTGGAGCAAGCTTGGCTTTGGCAGGCTTTGAAGCTGGAGCGAGCTTGGCTGTTGGCAGTGTTGTCACAGGAAGCTGATCCTCCATTTCCAGCTACCCACTTGTCCATCCACGCCGCACTGTACTTCTGTGGAGGGTCCCCAGTAGATTGCGGTGCTGGAGCAGGAAGTGGAGCGGGAGCTTTAGTCTCGAGGGGTGGAGCATGGCCCTGCACGTGACTCAGATGCCAGGTGTGTGTCTAACATATCGGGCTCGGGCTGAAATGGTGACAGAAAATTAGCCGTCCATGTTTCAGGGTGAGGTGGCGACTTGTCCAGGGTGTACCCCGCCTTCCGCCCGATTGTAGCTGAGATAGGCGCCAGCGCCCCCCGCGACCCCGGTAGAAAATGGATGGATGGATGGATGTTTCAGGGAAAGAAAATCCCCACAAGAAGAGGGAAGGGGCCGACTTCCTCATGCTTCAATCTCTCTGCATCTGTTATTTTGGACACAAGCCAGTTCCAAGCCTCAACATCCTCGGGACAGATGACCTCCTCGTTCTCCTGAAAAAATATATATTTCGCTTCTCGTCTCTTGCGAGAAACACTTCTTTAGTTGGTGGGATCATTCTGTCATGAAAGCTCTCTTTAGTAGAGGTCGTGCACGGCCTCAAAAAGGCAGAAGACATCAGGCATCTTGCAGGTTTGGTGTTTAGTGTCAAAAAATACCAAAATCCAAGGTAGAGTGCAACAGGGATATGCACAAAGAAACTGTGAATGAAAAATAGTCAAAAAATGTCAAAAAATGCTACCATGAAACTTCCTCCGACAAACAAGACACCAAACATTTACAATGCCCCCCCGCCCCCAATACAACTAAGGGAGAATGGTTTAAATAGCCCTCTAATGGTGCATTTAATTTGTACTGGGAAGTCGGAATTTCCGGGTTCCTAGTCGGAATTTCACCTGGAACGCCCTTCGAGGAGATCAGAGAGTCGGCGCATTCTTACCACCCCCGAGTTGGTTTCTCTGGATCTAAACAATGATCTCCTCTTCTACATCCATCCATCCATTTTCTATCGCTTGTCCCTCTCTGGGTCGCGAGAGTGGCTGGAGCCTATCCCGGCTGCATTCGGGTGAAGGCGTTGTACACCCTGGACAAGTCGCCAGCTCACCATAGGGCCAACACAGATAGACAGACAACATTCACACTCATGTTCACACTCTAGAGCCAATTTAGTGTTGCCAATCAACCTATCCCCAGGTGCATGTCTTTGGAGGTGGGAGGAAGCCGCAGTGCCCGGACGGAACCTATGCTGTCACGAGGAGAACATACAGATATGGGGACCCTCCCCCGTGAGAGACTGGTGCAATGGATGTCGAGTGGATCTAGTTAATAGTGTGAGAGTCCAGTCCATAGTGGATATAGTTAATAGTGTCAGAGTTCAGTCCATAGTGGGGCCAGCAGGAGATCATTATGAGTGGAGACAAGTCAGCAGCGCTGTGACGTCACCAACTGATGCACAGATGAGTGGTCAACCCCGGGCATACTTGCCAACCCTTTTCGGATTTTCCAGGAGACTCACGAAATTCAGCGCATCTCCCGAAAACCTCCCGGGACAAATTCTCTCCCGAAAATCTCCCGAACTTCAGGCGGAGCTGGAGGCCACGCCCCCTCCAGCTCCATGCGGACTTGACTCAGCAATGTTGTGACCCTCTTAAACAGGACAATACTGCCATCTACAGTACATATAATAGAATAGAATGTATTTTATTGATCCCTGGGGGAAATTCAGCACCACAGTTCGCTCACAATAAACAATGATAATAATAAATGATATAATATACATAATATATTATATATATAATATATGAATAATATAAATATATTCTACATATATTCTACATTTAAGTGTAGTCAAGGAACATATGCATTAGGGAGTCTGTTCTGAAGCCCACAGTAAAAAGACGTACGCTTATCACCTCTGTTGGTTATTGACTACGACCCAATATATTACACCATCGACGAGCAAAATGAAGAAATACGCTTGCAAGTTCCAAAACGAATGGAAACAAGACTTTCAGTTTATCCAGGAGAGTTCGAAGGGGAATGAGTATGTTGCCTGTAAATTTTGTAGAACAGACTTCTCTATTGAACACGGCGGGCAAACGGATATACTCAGTCATGAACGGTCAGCGAAGCACAAAGCAACCGCACCGCAGCATCGTTCACAACCCAATATTATGGGCCACCTCGCAAAATGGAGACCCGATGGTGTAACTTATGCTGAGACGAAATGGCTATGCTGATAGCTGTAAGCAACATCCCGTTGTCATTTGCGGATGTCAACAAATCCGTGAAGGATATGTTCCCGGATTCGGAGATCGCTCACCGCTACGCAAATGGCAGAACAAAGGTTACTCAAATAGTGAAAGGTAAGTGTTGTTGTTTTTTTAGTAACCAGCAAGCACAGTACAGTTAGTAGAACAACAGTGTTTTTATTACTGTGTATTTGATAGGTGCCGTCGGAAATTCAACTATTTGTTTTATTTACGTATTTATATAATAAAATAAATATATATATAGCTAGAAATCACTGAAAGTCAAGAATTTCATACATATGTATATATATATATATACATATATATATATATATATATATATATATATATATATGTATATATATATATATATATACATATATATATATATATATATATATATATATATATATATATATATGTATACTGTATATGAAATATATATGAAATACTCGAGTTGGTGAATTATACTCCTCCCCTCTTAACCATGTCCCCCCCCCCCCCCCCCCCCCCCCCCGCCCCAACCACGCCCCCCCTCCCGAAATCAGAGGTCTCAAGGTTGGCAAGTTTGACCCTGGACCTCAAAGTTTAAACAGTTAGCGCTTCATCTGTGGTCACCTAATCTGTGGCCCCCCTCTCCACAAAGGAGAGGGGTGGAGAGAAGAAAAGATGGCTCATTTTCGTCCACCGTGTTTGAAGGTTGCAGAATGAGTGCCTATTTTTACATAAGTTGTTTATATTCAAACAAGGCAAGCGCAAAAAATAGCTTTCTTAATTTCCGACCTGGCTTCACGGTGGCAGAGGGGTTAGTGTGTCTGCCTCACAATACGAAGGTCCTGCACTCCTGGGTTCAAATCCAGGCTCGGGATCTTTCTGTGTGGAGTTTGCATGTTCTCCCCGTGAATGCGTGGGTTCCCTCCGGGTACTCCGGCTTCCTCCCACCTCCAAAGACATGCACCTGGGGATAGGTTGATTGGCAACACTAAATTGGCCCTAGTGTAAATGTTGTCTGTCTATCTGTGTTGGCCCTGCGATGAGGTGGCGACTTGTCCAGGGTGTACCCCGCCTTCCGCCCGATTGTAGCTGAGATAGGCGCCAGCGCCCCCCGCGACCCCGAAAGGGAACAAGCGGTAGAAAATGGATGGATGGATGGATGGAATTTCCGACCTTGTAACTGTAGCGCTCATAACTCGGCATTGATGTCATTCCCAGCTCCGACTTCTCACTTCCCAGGTAAATGGAACGCAGCACATCACCAGGTGAGACAATGAATACAAAAAAGCCACAGGTGAGGAGGGAAGTGCTCGGAAGTAGAAAAAACCCACTGCTCACAGAATAGAGACAAAACAGGAAGTGGAACCAAAATAAGAGCACAAAACAGAAGTAGACCCCCAAAAAAACACGAGAAAGACACCCATAATCTAAACAAAGGACGACCTAATGAAACAGGTCGTAACACTTGTAAACAAATACTTGAGATTAGATTGTGTCTGGAAGAAGTTTCACAACATTCAAGCTGGCGGCTGAGTTTGAAACATGCAATTCCTCACCAAAACGCTAGTGGGCAGTGTTTTCCTGGGAGTAAGCAACCACATTTCTCATTCATTTATTTAACTTTCTGTGTAGTAAGAGTGAATAATGACGACTGATCCAGATCGTCGATATATATATCAGTTCATGTTCGTCTGTAGTCCCTTTCCAAGGTTTTTTCCTTTCCCCATTTTGGACTTTTGGAGTGTTTCCTTTTCCCGGATGTGGGTTCAGATCAGTAGATGCTGTTGTGGTTTTTGAAGCCCTTTGAGGCACTTGTGATTATGGGCTATGTAATAAACTTGCATTGGTTGATTGACACACCACATTTAACCGCCAGTAACGGTAATGTATGATGATTGGAATAGTATTTATTTGATTAGCCCTCACTGGAAAACAGTATCAACGTTAGTAATTCCATTATTAGTTTTTTAATAAAGGGAACATTTTGTTAAATCAGACGAAAGGTATTTGAAAATCTTACAGAAACTGCCATTTTGAAGGTGTTGGACACAAGAAATAATATATTCCACATCTGGACTTCACAAAATAATGATTCATATGTTTTTCTTCTCTATGTGGAAATGAAATGCAACATTTTTAGCTCCCCTGAATGACTAACTGGGTATTTTATAGTAACTGACTCTCACACTTTCATCATTTAACCTTCAGAATATATACTTTAGCATTCAGGCAGACAAATTGTGGTCTGTTGTGCTTCTTTTGGACTTTGTTCATGCTGCTGCTGAGCACAAAGCATGCCCTGTTATCCACGGGCTGTGTGTATTTAAGGGACATGGATGGGACCTAAAATAGGAATAGCTATTTAATATGAAAGCAACATCCTGCAGAATTATAATATCACAAAGCAGGATGTCGGAGTGTTACGTATGTTACTGCTCAATAAATTCCACTTTTTCTAAATATTTATACACTCTTGGCACTTAACAGCAACAAAATGTGGACCATTTTTCTGCTCTTCCACATTAACATCAGCCGGGCCAAATAAGATTTCGTAAGACCTCAAGCTGAACTTTTCATGTTTATAATATCAGCTAAAAAGTCAGCCCCGGGGGAAGTTTAAAGCTCAGGGTAAAATGATGCCTACACTATTTTTTTTTTAATAGAAGACTTTCTCAAAGACTTTTGGATTCCAAAGTTAAAGTATTTAAGTACTTAGTTCTGGGGGACATGCCCAGAGAACATTTGCAAGCCATGGCAGTTAAAGGCCTACTGAAAGCCACTACTACCCATATCAATGATGAAATATTAACATTGCAACACATGCAAATACGGCCTTTTTAGTTTACGAAATTACAATTTTAAATTTCCCGGGAGTTTCTTGTTGAAAACGTCGCGGAATGTTAACATGTACGCAAGACGTCACGGGTTTTAAGGAAATATGAGCGCTGCACACACACACAGCTAAAAGTCCTCTGCTTTAACGGCATAATTACACAGTTTTTTGGACATCTGTGTTGCTGAATCTTTTGCAATTTGTTCAATTAATATTGGAGAAGTCACAGTAGAAAGATGGAGTTGGGAAGCTTTAGCCTTTAGCCACACAAACACACGGTGATTCCTTGTTTAAAATTCCTGGCAGTGAAACTTTCCTATGGATCAGAGCGCGGTCAAGCCAACATGGATCCCGACCACATGTCAACCAGCAGGTTTCGGTGAGAAAATTGTGGTTAAAAAATCAGTTCTTACCGGAGAAAAGCTGAGCTTGTGTCGTCCATAGCTGCCGTCGACTCCCCTGAGACACTGCGCGTCAAGACACCCGTGGAGACACACCTCCGACTATCAGGTACTATTTAACTCACTAAAACACTAGAAACACAATAGAAAGATAAGGGATTTCCCTGAATTATCCTAGTAAATGTCTCTAAAAACATTGGAATCTGTCCCAATGCAATCGCGTTTTTTTTTTATCATTTTTTTTTTCTAGTCCGTCGCTATCAATATCCTCAAACAGAAATCTTTCATCCTCGCTCAAATTAATGGGGAAATTGTCGTTTTCTCGGTCCGAATAGCACTTTTTGTTGGAGGCTCCCATTAAAATCAATGTGAATATGTGAGGAGCCCCCACACGTGTGACGTCATCGTCTGCGACTTCCGGTAGAGGCAGGGCATTTCTCTTAACACCGAAAGTTGCGAACTTTATCGTGGATGTTGTCTACTAAATAATTTCAGCAAAAATATGGCAATATCGCGAAATGATCTAGTATGACACATAGAATGGACCTGCTATCCCCGTTTAAATAAAAAAATGTCATTTCAGTAGGCCTTTAATAAAGAAACATCACAGAAAACCACCATGGCAACTGTTAGCATTTAATCCATACTCATCGGAAATGGTATCTGGCTACAATAAATTGTAACATAACTGTTAGCAAGTCAAATTCCGTCTAATTAGCCTGTTAAAATGTTGCCTGGGCCATGATATACCTTGTAAATTTTAACTAGTGGGACTTTCTTTCATGATTTTACTATTTTTTTGTCACAGCTTGGACTTGGACATGGATTGTTTTCCCAAGGTGCCAAGCGAATGGAGTGGAAACGACGTGATGGTAAAGACATCTTTTATTTTAACACAATAAAAGGAAAACAAAAGGCGCGCAGAATGGCGGTACAAAAATGTGCCTGTGTATACAAAACTCGCACTAAGGCAAAATTTACATCAAACAAAAACTTGCACTGTGGCATAAATAACGAGAAAACTTACTTTGGAACAGAACGAGAACGGGACATGGATCATTGGCATGGATTACAAGGTGCGTAGCAGGTGATGGAGGTGATAGACCGTGATGTTGCCAGGACAAAGGAAAGAAATAGAATGGCTTAAATAGCAGTGACAACATGTGCGAGACATGAGGACTGGCGAAGACTAAATGAGTTGCTATGGTAACAAAACGGGGCTTCACGGTGGCAGAGGGGTTAGTGCGTCTGCTTCACAATACGAAGGTCCTGCAGTCCTAGGTTCAATCCCAAGCTCGGGATCTTTCTGTGTGGAGTTTGCATGTTCTCCCCGTGAATGCGTGGGTTCCCTTAGAGTACTCCGGCTTCCTCCCACCTCCAAAGACATGCACCTTGGGATAGGTTGATTGCCAACACTAAATTGGCCTTAGTGTGTGAATGTGAGTGTGAATGTTGTCTGTCTATCTGTGTTGGCCCTGCGATGAGGTGGCGACTTGTCCACGGTGTACACCACCTTCCGCCCGATTGTAGCTGAGATAGGCGCCAGTGCCCCCCTTGACCCCAAAAGGGAATAAGCGGTAGAAAATGGATGGATGGGTAACAAAACGAACAAGGAAGTGCAAAAACAGAAAAACAATGGAGTCTTAAGCAAAACAGAACATAACTAAACAAAACATGATCACAAGAGATGACACATTTTTAGTATGGCAACTGTTAGCATTTTAGACATTATCACCTGAACTAGTATCTGGGTACCTAGAATGTTCATTAAAAAGTATTAACTATCCATTGCTGGCCCTTTCTATACTACACTTTTAAAATGTTAGCATGTTAGCATTCTGTTCTATCCACGCACTTTTTGTATTAAGTCATGCTACAGCCTAGCATATCGACTGTTAGCATGTCATTTAAATTTAATTACATTTCCCGTTTCCCTCAGAGAGTATGGGGAATCGGACTCTCTGATTGTGGCGGTGCGCTCCCGGTATGATCAGTGTCAAAGCTTGGTCCGCATTCCTGGGAGTAAGTCGGACACGTTTTCAGTGACGGTTGGACTACTGTTCAAAACTTTTATGGACAGAATTTCTAGGGGCAGTCAGGGCGTTGAGGGGAACCGGTTTGGTGACTGCAGTATTAGGTCTCTGCTTTGTGCAGATGCTGTGGTCCCGAGGATCTACAGCTCTCACGAGATCAGTTGGCAGCTGAGTGTGGAAGCGACTGGGATGAAAATCCACACCCCCAAATCCGAGTCCATGGTTCTCCCCTGGAAAAGGGTGGAGTGCCATCTGCGGGTTGGGGAGAAGATCGTGCCCCAAGTGGAGGAGTTCAAGTACCTCAGAGTCTTGTTCACGAATGAGGGAAGAGTGGATCCTGAGATGGACAGACAGAACGGGTGCGGCGTCAGCAGTAATGCGGACCCTGTATCAATTTTGTTGCGGTAAAGAAGTAGCCGAGCCAGAATGTAAGGCTCTCACCCATCAACGTTCTCATCCTCATCTATGAACTTTGGGTTATGACCGAAAGGACAACATTACGGGTACAAGCTGTCAAAATTAGTTTCCTCCGTCAGGTGGCAGCACTCTCTCTTAGAGATAGGATGAGGAGCTCTGTCATCCAGGAGGAGCTCAAAGTAAAGCCGGTGCTTTTCTACAGGAGGAGCCAGATGAGGTGGTTCAGGCATCTGGTCAGGATGCCGCCCGGACGCCTCCCTGTGGGGGTGTTTAGGGCACATCCCACCGGTTGGAGGCCATGGGGAAGAACCAGAACACGTTGGAGAGACTATGTCTCATAGCTACCTTGGGAGCGCCACTGGATCCCCTGGAAGAAGAGGGAAGTCTAGTCTTCTCTGCTTAGGCTGCTGCCCCCGTGACCAGACCTTAGATAAGCGGAAGAAGATGGATTGATGGATACATTTCCTACCGCCTCATTTTACAATCAGCCCTCAAAACATCACTTTTATTCCGAGCCATTACAGTACTATATTGGAAGCCAAGAACATCACCAAGAAAATAATCCAATTTACTTTTCTCGTATGGTACTTTTTTATTTTTTTATGATTACGGTGTCCTTGCAGTGCACTCTCCTGCATCATCTCATCCTCCTAATCTTTGATGTGAGCTATTGCGAGAATGTGATAAGGCAGAGCAAATATTAAAGGAGATAAATAACAACAAATAAAAGGAGCACAAGTAAGTCTCATAAGGAATGCGCTTGTGCATACTTGTGGGCAAGAATGGAAGATCACAAGTCAAAATGTTGGGTTGTGTCTCCCCTGTGTGGTCAAAAATAACACTACATTGTCATGGACAGTATGATATGTGTTGTCACAGTACATTTAACTATACTGTGTAGTTGTATTATGGTAATATTCTACAAAAAACAAAACCAGTGAAGTTGGCACGCTGTGTAAATGGTAAATAAAATCAAAATACAATGATTTGAAAATATTGTTCAACCTATATTCAATTGAACAGACTGCAAAGACAAGATACTTAACATTCAAACTGGTAAACTGTTACTTTTTGCAAATATTAACTCATTCGGAATTTGATGCCTGCAACATGTTTCAAAAAAAGCTGGCACAAGTGGACAAAAAAAGACTGAGAAAGTTGAGGAATGCTCATCAAACACTTATTTGGAACATTCAACAGGTGAACAAGCTAATTGGGAACAGGTGGGTGCCATGATTGGGTAAAAAAGCAGCTTCCATGAAATGCCCAGTCATTCACAAACAAGGATGGGGTGAGCGTCACCACTTTGTGAAATAATGCGTAAACAAATTGTCGAACAGCTTAAGAACAACATTTCTCAACAAGCTATTGCAAGGAATTTAGGGATTTCTCCATCTACGGTCCGTAATATCATCAAAAGGTTCAGAAAATCTGGAGAAATCACTGCAGGTAAGCGGCAATGCCCCTGACCTTCAACTCCTCAGGCGGTACTGCATCAAAAATCGCCATCAGTGTGTAAAGGTTATCACCACATGGGCTCAAGAACACTTCATAAAACCACTGTCAGTAACTACAGTTTGTTGCTACATCTGAGTGCAAGTTAAAACTTTACTATGCAAAGCCAAAGCCATTTGTCAACAACATCCATAAACGCCGCCGGCTTCGCTGGGCCCCAGCTCATCTAAGATGGACTGATGCTAAGTGGAAAAGTGTTCTGTGGTCTGACGAGTCCACATTTCAAATTGTTTTTGGAAACTGTGGGCGTCAGGTCCTCCGGACCAAAGAGGAAAAGAACCATCTGGACTGCTCTAGGCGCAAAGTTCAAAAGCCAGCATCTGTAATGGTATGGGGGTGTATTAGTATCCAAGGCATGGGTAACCTACACATCTGTGAAGGCACCATTTATGCTGCAAGGCACACACAGGTTTCGGAGCAAAATATTTTGCTATCCAAGCAACGTCTTTTACATGGACGCCCCTGCTTATTTGAGCAAGACAATGCCAGGTCACATTCTGCACGTGTTACAACAGCGTGGCTTCGTAGAAAAAGAGTGTGGGTACTAGACTGGCCTGTCTGCAGTCCAGACATGAAGACTAAAATACCACAACGGAGACCCCGGACTGTTGAGCAACTTAAGCTGTACATCAAGCAAAATGAGAAATAATTCCACCTGAAAAGATTCAAAAATTGGTCTCCTCACTTTCCAAACATTTACTGATTGTTTTTTAAAATGAAAGCCATTATAACGCCAAGATGGCGGCGCCCGGACGGGCTGCGTCCTCGCGGAGCTCCTGCTAAAGATGAAACATTTGGCAGAAATACCGGACAATCCCACAGACTTTATGGCTGGCTCGCATCGTGGTCACTCCGTGATCACGTACGACCGCCAGACACTTCTGGATGTGGACATATCGGGCCGTTTTGGACTGATAGACGCGTGCGTGCTAAACATGCTAACTAGCATGGGAATACGTCGGCGGCTACATCCAGCGGCCTGTGAAGCAGGGGAGTCTAGTAGCAGCGGGGGCCGTCTACGGAGCAGACGCCAGCGGTGTGATCGGAAACGCGGATGTCGAGCGGGGCTAAAAACAAAGCAGAAGGCTAATCCCCACAGAACACCACTTCCCTCCATCCTGCAGCCAGATTTAAATGGAAAATGCGAGACTACTGGTCTAGTATCATGTTGGACCCGCTCGACATCCATTGCTTTCCTCCTCTCTAAGGTTCTCATAGTCATTATTGTCACCGACGTCCCACTGGGTCATTATTGTCACCGATGTCCCACTGGGTGTGAGTTTTCCTTGCCCTTATGTGGGCCTACCGAGGATGTCGTGGTGGTTTGTGCAGCCCTTTGAGACACTAGTGATTTAGGGCTATATAAGTAAACATTGATTGATTGATTGATTGATAACACAGTAGTAAAAATGCCTATGTGCCAATTTTTTTGCAATGTGTTGCTGCCATTAAATTATAAGTTAATGATTATTTGCAAACAAAAATAATTCTCAGATCAAACATTAAATACCTTGTTTTTGCAGTCTATTCAATTGAGTATACATTGAAAAGGATTTGCAAATCATTGTATTCTGTTGTTGTTTACGATTTACACATACTTGCCAACACTCCCGGAGTTTCCGGGAGGCTGTGTTGGCCCTGCGATGAGGTGGCGACTTGTCCAGGGTGTACCCCGCCTTCCGCCCGATTGTAGCTAATATAGGCACCAGCGCCCCCCCGTGATCCCAAAAGGAATAAGCGGTAGAAAATGGATGGGTGGATGGACTCCCGAAATTCAGCGCCTCTCCCGAAAACCTCTCGGGACAAATTTTCTCCCGAAAATCAGGCTGAGCTGGAGGCCACGCCCCCTCCAGCTCCATGCGGACTTGAGTGAGGCTAGCCTGTTTTCACAGCCGCTTTCCCACAATATAAATAGCGTGTCTGCCCAATGACGTTATAACTGTAGAATGATCGAGGGCGAGTTCTTGGTTTCTTATGTGGGTTTATTGTTAGGCAGTTTCATTAACGTCCTCCCAGCGCGGTAACAACACACAACAACAGCAGTCACGTTTTCGGCTACCGTAAAACAGTTCGTCTGTCGTAAACAGCAATGTTCACTCTTAAACAGGACAATACTGCCTTTTACTGTAGATGCATATGGTTAGAAAAATAGTGACAGAGAATAGAACAAGTATGGACAATTCAACCCTTAACTCAACAATGGATAGATGAGTATTATGTGTGAGTATATGTGTAAATAAATGAACACTGATATTCAAGTATTTATTTTATTTATATATATATATATATATGTATATATATGTATATATATATATATGTATATATATGTATAATAAAATACATATATGCATATGTATATATATATATATATATATATATATATATATATAGGTAGAATCCACTGAATCCATCCATTTTCTACCGCTTATTCCCTGAATGTCAAGTACATTATATATATATATATATATATATATATTATATATATATATATATATATATATATATATATATATATATGAAATACTTGACTTGGTGAATTGTAGCTGTTAATATACTCCTCCCCTCTTAACCACGCCCCCGCCCAACCCCGACTTCGCTCCACCTCCCGAAATCGGAGGTCTCAAGATTGGCAAGTATGGATTTACACAATGTGCCAACTTCACTGGTTTTGAGTTTCGTACAATGTTAATGTATCCACTCCATCATATTCAGCTACTTTTTATTCTAAACATATTTTATTTCGTCACTAAACTTTTAAATTGACTCACATCAGCTCTGCTAAAGGTAAATGGGAGGAACCCAATAGTGTGAAGGTTTGCCATTCATCAAGAAAGGGGGGCGGCCTCTAAGTCACGTGGTTAAAACTCAGCATTAAGTTTGCTAGTATTTTATTTTGAAAGAGCATTATTTCAAATAACGTATTACATATAAAGTGTGTTCTTATTTGGAATATTACAGATTATAAATGACGTCAAGCAAAACGACCTGATTTAAAATGGAGCATCAGGAGTGAAAATGTTGGTTTCTGTCACCCTCGTGTGGTCAAACGTAGCACTACGTCATGACGTTGTCAACAGCAGCGCATGTGTGCTGTACGTGTAGTATTATAATATTTTAAAAAGTCTCTGTAGTTGCATTTTCAAGAATGCATTTTAGTAAATGGGGATTAAGACAACATAAAGGGGTTACGATCGTGGTTGACAATGTCAATATTGCATTGATTAGGTTGTTTAAAGTTGAAATGATCATATATTCATGCTTTATATAAACAGTTGAAGCCATCTGAAAAGTGAAAATGTTTATTAAGGACGTTTATTTATGTCCTTAATACGGAAGCTTTCTCTGGACACTAAAGTAATGTAACTGAATGTTTGTGTTTGAATTGTGTGAACTGATTTTTTGTACATCAAAATTATAGGGACAATTTCAGTGTCAAAAAAAAATCAGTGTATAAAAATTCAGTGTAAAAAACAAAATCAGTGCAGAAATACTGCTTTCAAACTCAGGACCTACTTCCGGTAATTGAAGGCACCTCATTAGCTGGTTCTGAGACAAGTGCTATTCTTGCAGTCATTTACCGGAAGGGATTCTTTAAGTTTTGAAGCAACGACTTTTTCTGAATTTTTTTATTCGGTATATTTATAAAAGAAAGCATCCTTTAAATGAGTATTCGTGTTATGTGGCGAGCTACATTTTTCATACATAAAATTCGATTTCTCAAAGTGAAACCCAAATTCTCACATTGGTTTATTGAGTTCAAATTATTAATAAAATCTTGGAAGATGGTAAAAAGTAGAAAAACGTTGAAATGATTACCCTTATTAGAGGAATGTTTGAGATAAGAATTTTTTTTATATGTATATTTTTTTTGTTTTAACCTATTATTTTTATGTTGTTAATCTACTTGTGTTGTGTCTTACTTTTTAAGGTTGTATTTGTTTACATAAAAATGTTGATTGCCCAACTTGTTAATGTGTAAAGTTTTGTACGGAATTGGTAGTGCCCTAATTTGTTTGTATATTTTCAATGTGTACTGTCTGTGTGTCCGATTGTTCAGTAAAAAAAAATAAAAACATTCTACACTTTTTTTTTACTCTGAATTTTGTACACAATAAGTTTGAAAACACTGCATTTGAACAGACTGCTGACAAAATTGGTATTCAAATAAATTGTCAGCACGATTTGATGTAAAAAATATTCAGTTCATAAAATTAAAATTCCATCCATCCATCCATTTACTGCAGCTTATTCCCTTTGGGGTTGCTGGTGCCTATCTCAGCTACAATCAGGCGGATGGCAGCTTATCACCCTGTCTCTAAGGGAGAGCCCTGCCACCCGGCGGAGGAAACTAATTTTGGCCGCTTGTACCCGTGCACCTTGTCCTTTCGGTCATAACCCACAGCTCATGACCATAGGTGAGGATGGGAACGTAGATTCCATCCATCCATCCATGTTTTACTGCTTATTCCCTCTGGGGTCGCCGGGGGCGCTGGTGCCTATCTCAGCTACAATCGGGCGGAAGGCGGTGTACACCCTGGACAAGTGGCCACCTCATCACAGGGCCAACACAGATAGACGGACAACATTCACACTCACATTCACACGTTAGGGCCAATTTAGTGTTGCCAATCAACCTATCCCCAGGTGCATGTCTTTGGAAGTTGGAGGAGGCCGGAGTACCCGGAGGGAACCCACGCATTCACGGGGAGAACATGCAAACTCCACACGGAAAGATCCCGAGCCCGGGATTGAACCCTGACTACTCAGGACCTTCGTATTGTGAGGCAGACTCCAACCCACTTCTCCAAAGTGGGTTGGCTCAGGGTGGAGGACAGAGTAAAACAACTTGCACTGAGCCTAATCTATAAAATCCGCTACACTTCCCTGATACCGAAGTACATGTCAAACTACTTCCTTAACGTAAATGAAAGCCATAACCACAACACCAGGGGGAGCTCCACAAACCACGTTAAACCCAAATTCCGATCTAACAAAGGTCTTAACTCATTCTCTTTCTATGCCACATCAATGTGGAATGCACTCCCAAAAGGGATAAAAGTAAGTGTATCTCTATATTCTTTCAAAACCGCTCTAAAACAACAACTCCAGACAACATAAACCCTTTACTAATACCCTCCTCCATTCACATCCCATCTCCCCGGATTGTAAATAACCTAATGTAAATAATCAAATCTACTTATAATGTATTAACTTGTTCTTATGCTATCTGAACTCAGTATGTTCTCTGCTCGCTGTACTTATCCTACTAAGTAAGACCTACACTGTTTCAATGTCCATTTCTCTGTTGATGCAATTGTTGATGACTGAAGTACTGATATCAACCAAAGCTCCTCATCCCAACCCCCTGATTGTAAATAATGTAAATAATGCAATGTATATACTATGATGATTAACTTGTGTGATGACGGTATTATGCTGATAGTATATATTTGTACCATGAATTGATTAACGTGGACCCCAACTCAAACAAATAGAAAAACTTATTCGAGTGTTACCATTTAGTGGTCAATTGTACGGAATATGTACTGAACTGTGCAACCTACTAATAAAAGTATCAATCAATCAAAGACGCACTAACCCCTCTAACACAAATTCAGTGTCAAAAATTAAAAATACATAATAAAGACACAAATTACCTCCATAGTGCATTAGCTGGAGGTGTGTACAGTGGGGCAAAAAAGTATTTAGTCAGCCACCGATTGTGCAAGTTCTCCCACTTAAAATGATGACAGAGGTCTGTAATTTTCATCATAGGTACACTTCAACTGTGAGAGACAGAAGGTGAAAAAAATCCAGTAATTCACATTGTAGGATTTTTAAATATTTTTTTAAACTATGATGGAAAATAAGTATTTGGTCAACCATTCAAAGCTCTCACTGATGGAAGGAGGTTTTGGCTCAAAATCTCACGATACATGGCCCCATTCATTCTTTCCTTAACACGGATCAATCGTCCTGTCCCCTTAGCAGAAAAACATCCCCAAAGCATGATGTTTCCACCCCCATGCTTCATTGTAGGTATGGTGTTCTTGGGATGCAACTCAGTATTCTTCTTCCTCCAAACACGACGACTTGAGTTTATACCAAAAAGTTCTATTTTGGTTTCATCTGACCACATGACATTCTCCCAATCCTCTGCTGTATCATCCATGTATCCATTTTGGTATAAACTCAACTTGTCATGTTTGGAGGAAGTAGGAATACTGAGTTGCATCCCAAGAACACCAGACCTACTGTGAAGCATGGGGGTGGAAACATCATGCTTTGGGGCTGTTTTTCTGTTAAGGGGACAGGATGATTGATCCGTGTTGAGGAAAGAATGAATGGGGCCATGTATCGTGAGATTTTGAGCCAAAACCTCCTTCCATCAGTGAGAGCTTTGAATGGTTGACCAAACACTTATTTTCCACCATAATTTACAAATAAATTCTTACAATGTGAATTCCTGGATTTTTTTTTTCACATTCTGTCTCTTACAGTTGAAGTGTACCTATGATGAAAATTACAGACCTCTGTCATCATTTTAAGTGGGAGAACTTGCACAATCGGTGGCTGACTAAATACTTTTTTGCCCCACTGTATTTTCAATGTGTACCGTCTGTGTGTCCGATTGTTCGGTAAAAAAAACAACATTCTGCACTTTTTTTAACTTTGAATTTTGTACACAATAAGTTTTAAAACACTGCATTTGAACAGACTGCTGACAAAATCGATATTGAAATAAATTGTCAGCACAATTTGATGTAAAAAATATTCAGTTCATAAAATTAAAATTCCATCCATCCATCCATTTCCTACCGCTTATTCCCTTAGGGGTTGTGGGGGGCGCTGGTGCCTATCTCATCTACAATCGGGCGGAAGGCGGTGTACACCCTGGACAAGTGGCCCCCTCATCACAGGGCCAACACAGATAGACAGACAACATTCACACTCACATTCACACACTAGGGCCAATTTAGTGTTGCCAATCAACCTATCCCCAGGTGCGTGTCTTTGGAAGTGGGAGGAAGCCGGAGTACCCGGTGGGAACCCACGCATTGGTGAGAGGAATTATCTTGTCGGACGGAGAATGGGCAAGGGTCACCCTTGTTTGAGATATCTAATCTTACTTGGACGTCTGTTTTTGCAGTGCACCCACACTGGTTTCACTGCAAAAACTGAAACGGGGACGGCGTGGCGAAGTTGGTAGAATGGCTCTGCCAGCAATCTGAGGGTTACTGGTTCAATCCCCATCTTCTACCATCCTAGTCACGTCCGCTGTGTCCTTGGACAAGACACTTCACCCCTTGCTCCTGATGGGACCTGGTGAGCGCCTTGCATGGCAGCTCCCACCGTCAGTGTGTGTGTGAATGGGTGAATATGGAAATACTGTCAAGGCGCTTTGGGCTCCTTATTAAAAAGGGGTAGAAAAGCGCTAAACAAGTACAACCCATTTACCATTTACCATTCACGGGGAGGACATGCAAACTCCACACAGAAAGATCCCGAGCCCGGAATCTAACCCCGATTACTCAGGACCTTCGTATTGTGAGGCAGACGCACTAACCCCTGTGACACAAATTCAGTGTCAAAAATTATAATTACATAATAAAGACATAAATTACCTCCATATAGTGCATTAGCTGGAGGTGTGTAGTTTAATGTATACCTCAGTGTTTTTCAACCTTTTTTAAGCCAAGGCACATCTTTTGCGTTAAAAAAATGCAGAGGCACACCACCAGCAGAAATCATTAACAAAATAAAACTCAGTTGACAGGAAAAAGTTGTCACAATTGTTGGATATGACTTAAATCCATAACCAACCATGCATCACTATCACCATCTGTCACATCATGCCGTGACTTATTTTGAGTTTGTTGCGGTTTTCCTGTGTCATGTTTTAGTTCTTGTCTTGTGCTCCTATTTTGGTGTATTTTTCTCTTTTTTTGGTATTTTCCTGTAGGAGTTTAATGTCTTCCTTTGAGTGATATTTCCCGCATCTACTTTGTTTTAGCGATCAAGAATATTTCAGTTGTTTTTGTCGTTCTTTGTGGACACATTGTTGATTGTCGTGTCACGTTCGGATGCACATTGTTGACGGCGTCTTTGCTCCACAGTAAGTCTTTGCTGTCGTCCAGCATTCTGTTTTTTGTTTACTTTGTAACCAGTTCAGTTTTAGTTTCGTTCTGCATAGCCTTCTCTACGCTTCAATGCCTTTTCTTAGGGGCAGTCTCCAGACAACTTTTTACCTGCACCCTGCCCACCGCTGTTCCCGACATTTAGGTAGGTAGGTCTTTATTGTCATTGCAACAAGTACAACAAAACTTTGTTTTCAGCACGAACCTGTTCAACATTAGACAAACAAACAGTGTACTGAACAAGAAAGTTGATGGGTCGTCAAAAGGCGCCCCGTAAAAGATGGGAAAAAGGTAAACGCTGGGTAAGGATGAATAAAAAAATACAATCCAGACTGGGCTCCTAAGGGGGCCCAGTTCGGAGTGAGAAAAAACCTCCATAGCAAAGCACATATACATATTACAACATACATCTCGAGATATCTAGCAACAGAGGGTAGGTAGTTCAAGGTCATGGTGGTAGACTGCAGCTCTCAGGCGCTGACCATCCATTCATCACCCCTATGGGATTTGCGTCGAGGGCGTTGGATTGGGGGACGGGGGGGGGGTGTATGTGTGGCGTATATTTTTTTTTGTGTGTGTGTGTGTGTGTGTGTGTGTAAAATCCCATAGTGTGTCTCTGTTCCGCGGCCTTGATGTATTTGCCGTCGCTAGTCCAAAGTTCACAACAGGTGTGTGTCCATGAGAGACAAAAAAGGGAGTTTGTTGTGTCTTCGCTTGACGTGATCTTCGGGAGAGTCTCGAAGCCAGGGAAACAATCCAAGTTAAAAAGATTTGTATGCGAGTGAAAATAAAATTTGCTTTTCACTCTAAATTGTCCATGACTGGTCCTCAAAAACTGCGGGGTAGACAGTCCGATGTGATCCACAGTTCTTCCCGCATCCTCCAATCATTTGTGGCAGCTTTGGGGTTCTTTGAAGACTGCCAGCAACTAACAATTTGTCGACAAACCAGAGCAACGTTTACTCCAATCAGCAGATGTCCTGTTGTCATAATTCTGAATAGGTGGATATCTTCACGTCGTCGACAGAAAAGGGTCACCAGGCACGCGGCCCTCCTTCTTCTCCCAAGAGTCCGTCGTGTGTCCATCAACAACCGCTTCGTCACGACAGCAGGTTCCCCCAAACCCAAGATCTTGTCAATTTTGTTGAGGCCAGTTAAATAGTTCCAATGTTTAGATTTGGAGGGCAGTGCAAAAAGAGGCAACAAGAAAGTTAAAGACAAGACAAAATAAAGAGGCAAGCAGGAGCGATAAGGGAGAGGAAAGGGGAGCGTCCATCCTCGGTGAGTGCAAGAGAGAAAAAGCAATTAGCTAGTGGCGGCCACCTACTGATATGGAAGAGTATTACACGGTTACTCTGCCCAGCTCTAGACAGCACCGACACTCAACAACAAGAACACAAAATTTGCAAACTATAATTAGTGGTTTGGAAAAAATATTAGGTGAAATTAGATAATTTCCCACGGCACACCAGACTTTATCCCGCGGCACGGCACAGTGGTTGAAAAACACTGGTCTATCTGCTGTCTAACTATGACAACATGTAGACAACACTGCAACCCACTAAAACAGTGGTTCTCAAATGGGGGTATGCGTACCCCTGGGGGTACTTGAAGGTATGCCAAGGGGTACGTGAGATTTTTTAAAAAAATTCTAAAAATAATATTTCAAAAATTCTTTATAAAAATATTTATTGAATAATACTTCAACAAAATATGAATGTAAGTTTATAAACTGTGAAAAAAAATACAACAATACAATATTCAGTGTTGACAACTAGATTTTTGTGGACATGTTCCATAAATATTGATGTTAAAGATTTCTTTTTTTGTGAAGAAATGTTTAGAATGAAGTTGATGAATCCAGATGGATCTCTATTACAATCCCCAAAGAGGGCACTTTAAGTTGATGATTACTTCTATGTGTGGAAATCTTTATTTATAATTGAATCACTTGTTTATTTTTCAACAAGTTTTTAGTTATTTTTATATCTTTTTTTTCCAAATAGTTCAAGAAAGACCACTACAAATGAGCAATATTTTGCACTGTTATACAATTTAATAAATCAGAAACTGATCACATAGTGCTGTATTTTACTTATTTTTCTCTATTTCTTCCATCCATCCATTTTCTACCGCTCTATTTCTTTTCAACCAAAAATGGTTTGCTCTGATTAGGGCGTACTTGAATTAAAAAAAATGTTCACAGGGGGTACATCACTGAAAAAAGGTTGAGAACCACTGCACTAAAAGACCGGCGTTTCTCACAGCCAATCAAATAGCAGAAACCCCCAACTAACTCCGCCTTCTTTTAGAAGTGTCCAATCCGCGGTAAGGAGGGAAACTTCCGTCCCTGACACTCGCAGCACGGTCCATTGTACGACGCTTCGGCGAAATTCGCAATTGTTTAGACTTAATCTGTTTAAAACTACACATTTGTTGTTGTTTTTTTTAAAAGTTTCTTTATCGCATTTTGCCTCCAGCCGGTAGCAATTCGGCATCGCTGCCATATCCAACAAGGCTTTTCAAACAAGGGATTGTCGGTAGCTTGGCGTATCCACCTTGCGTTTATGCTAGCACACGTTAGCACGCCTTCAAATCCAATGGGCACCGGGAGAACCATGTTTTTAACGTCGACTCGGTTCGGAAGAAGTCCGCTTTAAACACCGAAGGTTCTCAACCTTCCAAAGAGAAGTCTTTTTTTTAATTAATTTAACCGGTTGTTTTACCGCCCGGGGTAAAGTCTCCCCCAAGGATGAATGGTTTCAGCACCGAGGAGGACAGCCATGACGGCCCGCCCGCTCCTCCCTTCTACGGCCAGAGCTGCTGCCTGATCGAGGACGGCGAGCGCTGCGGCCGCTCGGCTGGAAACGCCTCCTTCAGCAAAAGGATCCAGAAGAGCATTTCCCAGAAGAAGCTCAAGCTCGACATCGATAAGAGCGTGAGTGACTTTTTCTTCTCGAACTTTCTCGCTGACAGCTAATGCTAACCTAGCTCGGCTGCGGTTGAAGTCTCCACAAGTTGCACTCCAACGGTCCGATATCATGTGTATGTTTTAGGCTCGTATGTTTGCTTTCATTTTTGTTTTCACGTATTAAGCTCTGGCATTCCTCCAAGTTAAAGACGTTTAGACACTATGCCAGAGTTAGCCGCGTTAGCACTCGCATGGGACAACCCTGCGTGATTTTAAGTAAGGAGGAGTTGGCATCTGGACTCCCCGGCTTTTACAAACACTAAAATATAATCTTTTAGAAAAGTGTTATTTAAAACATTTCTACGTACGTACAATCAATCAATCAATCAATCAATGTTTATTTATTAAGCCCTAAATCAGTGGTTCTCAAATGGGGGTACTAGAGATTTTTTTAAATATTAAAAAAAAATAGAAACAATAAAAAAATCCTTTATGAATATATTTCTGAATAATACTTCAACAAAATATGAATGTGAATTCATAAACTGTGAAAAAAAATTCAACAATGCAATATTCAGTGTTGATGTTGTAGGCACAATACCAATGTAAGCAAATTGCAAAATGCGCAATTGCATTTTGCAAATTTGTATAATGCGCAATCTTTTTGCAAATTTGCAAATAAATACATGTTTTTGGTGTCAAAATAATTAAATACTTATGTAAATCTATTAATTTGTAGTCGGGACAATATAACTGAGTATTGCCCTCAAATCAGTCCCAACCCTACCCCTAACCCTAACCACTATACAGTACAGATGCGCGGAGGGGCAATTATATCATCCGCAACCGCGTCATCAAAGTCGTCATTCACCCGCCGTCCACCCGAACCAACATTTTATCAGAAACGCATCCGCCCGCCACCCGCCTGCTGAAATACATCAGAGGTTGGCCACCTTTACCACTCACCGTTTCACAGAGTAACGAAGTCAAATTGGTGCCGCTAAAGTTCTCGCGATTATCCAATTGGCATTCATCCTGATGACAAGGATATGGGCGTGCTGTGAAGCCATTGCCTTTGACACCTTCAACAACATGTACACACCGACTGTTAGTCTGGCATCATGTTGTGTGCAGCTTCCGCAATCACACGTACACGATTGAAAGGCATACTGGGTGATACAGAGTACACTGATGGTTGTGATATAAACTATTTTAACACTTACTAATATGCGCCACGCTGTGAAGCCACACCAAACAAGATTGACAAACACATTTCGGGAGAACATCCTCACAGTAACACAACATAAACGCAACACAACAAATACCCAGAATCCTTTGTATCCGTGAAAATGCTGAATATATTTTACACCCCGCAAAGGATTCTGGGTATTTGTTGTGTTGCGTTTATGTTGTGTTACTGGGAGGATGTCCTCCCGAAATGTGTTTGTCAATCTTGTTTGGTGTGGCTTCACAGCGTGGCGCATATTACTAAGAGTGTTAAAATTGTTTGTATCACAACCATTAGTGTACTCTGTGTCACCCAGTATGCCTTGCAGTCGTGTGCGTGTTGCCGCAGAAGCCACACACAGCATGTTGCTGGACTGACAAGCAGATCGTACATGCTGTAGAGTGCGACAAAGTCAATGACTTCATAGCACGCCCTAATACTTAATACCTAGGTGACTGCCGGCAGTCAGTCTAGAGAATATTAGCGTCTCCTATTGACTTCTTCGCTTTGTGACACGGGTCTTAAATGGCTCTTTGAATGGCAAAGGATACCGATCCCAGAACCATGTGTATCAAATATTTCCGGATGATTCAACCGCCACCCGCCCGAATCTAATTAAAATCTATTTTTTCGTCATGTCACCCGCCCGACCCGCGTTTTATCCGCGGACTCCGTGGATGAGACGGCAAACCGCGCATCTCTACTATACAGTGTACATCCACGACTAAACTACTGACTAAACTACTGCCACAACTTGGTTTACTTTTTATAAAATATAATAATGTAGGGTTACTGACTAAACCATCCACAATATCTCGTCTTGCGATATGCAAATTGCTTGCGCACAATGGAAATTACGTATAATTTGCAAAGCGCGAGAATGGTGAAATGCTTACAACAATTTTAAGTGAGGAGTTGGCATCTGGACACCCCGACTTTTACCAACGCTAAAATATAACCTTTGAGAAAAATTTTATTTAAAACATTTGTACGTAAGTACAATCAGTCAATCAATCAATGTTTATTTATATAGCCCTAAATCAGTGGTTCTCAAATGGGGGTACGCATACCCCTGGGGGTACTTGAAGGTATGCCAAGGGGTACTTGAGATTTTTTTTTAATATTTTAAAAATAGAAACAATTTAAAAATCCTTTATAAATATATTTATTGAATAATACTTCAACAAAATATGAATGTAAATTCATAAACTGAAAAAAAAATACAACAATGCCATATTCAGTGTTGACAGCTAGATTTTTTGTGGACATGTTCCATAAATATTGATTTTAAATATTTATTTTTGTGAAGAAAAGTTAAGAATTACCGTATTTCCTTGAATTTCCACCGGGGCGCTGGTTAAATTAAAACCTCTTCTCACTCCTGCGCTTACCAAGGGCATGCGGTAAAAGTAAGCATGTGCTAATTATTTTAAAACCTCTTCTCACTCTGGCACTTACCAAAAGCATGCAGTAAAAATTTGAGTGTGATGTAAGCTTGGACCTTAAATCCTACTGAATAGCTCTTAATATTCTTCCCTTAATGCGATTTCAAATTACCGCTATTGAAATACGCTTCCTCCATTTTGAAAATGATGACAGGGGAAGTGTTACTCGTGACGTCACGAGTTTGACCAGGCGGTAATACTAAGCATGAGCTAATTTTGCGAAGCGAGTGTGACCCGGCAGTAATTCAAGGCAGGCGCATACTATATGCCCTGCGGCAATTCAAGGAAACACGGTAAGCTGATAAATCCAGATGGATCTCTATTACAATGCCCAAAGAGGGCACTTTAAGTTGATGATTAATTCTATGTGTAGAAATCTTTATTTATAATTGAAACACTTGTTTATTTTTCAACAAGTTTTTAGTTATTTTTGTATCTTTTTTTCCAAATAGTTCAAGAAAGACCACTACAAATGAGCAATATTTTGCACTGTTATACAATTTAATAAATCAGAAACTTATGACATGTTTTTCACTTCTTTATCTCTTTTTTTCAACCAAAAATGCTTTGTTCTGATTAGGGGGTACTTGAATTAAAAAAATGTTCACAGGGGGTACATCACTGAAAAAAGGTTGCGAACCACTGCCCTAAATTACTAGTGTCTCAAAGGGCTGCACAAACCACAACGACATCCTCGGTAGAGCCCACTTAAGGGCAAGGAAAACTCACCCCAGTGGGATGTCGGTGACGGTGACAATGATGACTATGAGAAACCTTGGAGAGGACCGCAATTGCTTTCGGTCCCCCTCAGGGGACCGAAAGCAATTGATGTCGAGCTGGTCTAACATGATACTGTGAAAGTTCAATC
Organism: Nerophis ophidion; assembly: GCF_033978795.1. Lineage (NCBI taxonomy): Eukaryota > Metazoa > Chordata > Actinopteri > Syngnathiformes > Syngnathidae > Nerophis > Nerophis ophidion. The sequence continues at coordinate 66,578,296 of NC_084614.1, forward strand.
CATAGTGGATCCAACACAACCGTGAGAGTCCAGTCCAAAGTGGATCCAACACAGTAGCGAGAGTCCCGTCCATAGTGGAGCCAACAGGAAACCATCCCAAGCAAAGGCGGGTCAGCAGCGCAGAGATTTCCACAGTCGATACACAGGCGAGCGGTCCATCCTGGGTCCCGACTCTGGGCGAGCGGTCCAAGTACTGGCTGTCCAGACTCTGGACCGCCAGTACTTCATCCAGTATATCAGTATGTGAAGTTAAATTGTGGAATTAATTCCATCCATCTTCTTCCGCTTATCCGAGGTCGGGTCGCGGGGGCAGCAGCCTAAGTAGGGGAGCCCGGACTTTCCTCTCCCCAGCCACCTAGTCCAGCTCTCCCCGGGGGATCCCGAGGCGTTCCCAAGCCAGCCGGTAGACACACACTGCAAAAAGTCAGTGCTTAAAAACAAGAAAAAAAAAATACAAACATTAGGGGTATTTTATTTGAACTAAGCAAAATTATCTGCCAATAGAACAAGAAAATGTAGCTTGTCAAGACTTTCCAAAACAAGTAAAACTCGCTAACATCAATGAACCCAAAAATACCTTAAAATAAGTATTTTCTCACTAATAACAAGTGCACTCTTCTTGGTAGAAAAAAAATGATACCTTTTTGCTTAATATGTTGAAAAATATTCTTAAATTAAATACATGCTAGTGCCATTATCTTGACATGATGATATGATATGCGCTCGGCATCATGATTTTTTTTTCATGCTTGAAGTAAGAAATTATTACATTAAAAAATGTGTTTTATCCTTGTGAGTGTTGATGACACAGCTTTTCATCAGTTGATATTCTAGTTTCAAACATGTTTTTCTCAATAAAGGTCATAAAATATCAGCAACAAGATGTAATATCTTACTGAGATGATTTAGGACCAAAACCCTTAGAAACAAGTAAAACACTCTAACATAAAATCTGTTTAGTTAGAAGAAGTAGACAGAAAATAAGCAAATATCACCCTTATTTGAGATATTTGATCTCACTCAGATTTCAGTTTTTGCAGTGTAGTCTTCCCAACGTGTCCTGGGTCTTTCCCTTGGCCTCCTACCGGTCGGACGTGCCCTAAACACCTCCCTAGAGAGGCATTCGGGTGGCATCCTGACCAGATGCCCGAACATCCTCACCTGGCTCCTCTCGATGTGGAGGAGCAGCGACTTTACTTTAAGCTCCTCCCGGATGGCAGAGCTTATCACCCTGTCTCTAAGGGAGAGCCCTGCCACCCGGCGGAGGAAACTAATTTCGGCCGCTTGTACTTGTGATCTTGTCATTTCGGTCCTAACTCACAGCTCATGATCATAGGTGAGGATGGGAACGTAGATTGACCGGTAAATTGAGAGCTTTGACTTCCGGCTCAGCTCCTTCTTCACCATAATGGATCGATAAAGCGTCCGCATTACTGAAGACGCCGCACCGATCCGCCTGTCGATCTCACGATCCACTCTTCCCTCACTCGAGAACAAGACTCCGAGGTACCTGAACTCCTTCACTTGGGGCAAGATCTCCTCCCCAACCCGGAGATGGCACTCCACCCTTTTCCGGGCGAGAACCATGGACTCGGACTTAGAGTTGCTGACTGTATATCAGTATGTGAAGTTAAATTATGGAATTAATTCCATCGATCTTCTGCCGCTTATCCGAGGTCGGGTGGCGGGAGCAGCAGCCTAAGTAGGGCAGCCGGGACTTTCCTCTTCCCAGCCACTTCGTCCAGCTCTTCCCGGGGGATCCCGAGGCGTTCCCAAGCCAGCCGGTAGACACACACCGCAAAAAGTCAGTGTTCAAAAACAAGAAAAAAAACAATACAAACATTAGGGGTATTTTAATTGAACTAAGCAAAATTATTTGCCAATAGAACAAGAACATTTGGCTTTTCAAGACTTTCCAAAACAAGTAAAACTCGCTAACCTCAATGAACCCAAAAATACCTTAGAATAAGTATTTTCTCACTAATAACAAGCGCACTTTTCTTGGTAGAAAAAAATGAGCCCTTTTGGCTTAATATGTTGAAAGATATTCTTAAATTAAGTATATGCTAGTGCCATTATCTTGACATATTGATATATGCGCTCGGCATCATGATTCTTTTCATGCTTGAAGTAAGACATTATTACTTTAAAAAGGTAGTTTTATACATGTGTTGATGACACAGCTTTTCATCAGTTGATATTCTAGTTTCAAGCACGTTTATCTCAATATAGGTCATAATATATCAGCAACAAGATGTACTATCTCACTGAGATAATTTAGGACCAAAACCCCTAGAAACAAGTAAAACACTAACAAAAAAACTGCTTAGTGAGAAGAAGTATCTTATCAGACAGAAAACAAGCAAATATCACCCTTATTTGAGATATTTTATCTTACTCAGATTTCAGTTTTTGCACTGTAGTCTTCCCCGTGGCCTCCTACCGATCGGACGTGTCCTAAACCCCTCCCTAGGGAGGCGTCCGGGTGGCATCCTGACCAGATGCCCGAACCACCTCACCTGGCTTCTCTCGATGTGGAGGAGCAGCGGCTTTACTTTAAGCTCCTCCCGGATGGCAGAGCTTAACACCCTGTCTCTAAGGGAGAGCCCTGCCACCCGTCAGAGGAAACTGATTTTGGCCGCTTGTACCCGTGATCTTGTCCTTTCGGTCACAACCCACAGCTCAGGACCATGGGTGAGGATGGGAACATAGATTGACCGGTAAATTGAGAGCTTTGACTTCCGGCTCATCTCCTTCTTCACCACAACGGATCGATACAGCGTCCGCATTACTGAAGACGTCACACCGATCCGCCTGTCGATCTCACGATCCACTCTTCCCCCACTCGTGAACAAGACTCTGAGGTACTTAAACTCCTCCACTAGGGGCAGGGTCTCCTTCGCAAAGAAATCCAAACAGTTTACTAATATGATCCACTTCAAGAAAACTCTTCAAACTTAAAGTGTTTACAAAGTACAAAGAAGGAGAACCATGATAAACATTCTGAATTTATGTCATCCATCCATTCATTTTCAAGATAAGGTTATTCATCTTACCATATGATATATAACTTAATTCATCAATGGTTTATTTATTTTTATTGTTATTACTTATGGCAGGGGTAGGAAACCTATGGCTCTAGAGCCAGATGTGGCTCTTTTGATGACTGCACCTGGCTCTCAGATAAATCTTAGCTGACATTGTTTGACTAGGTAAGTAATGAATAATTCCGCTGGTAATCAGTGTCAAAAATAACGTTCGAAATATAAAACATTGTCATGCATTTTAATCCAACGGTAAGAATTATTTTATTTATTGTTGGTTAGCTTCAGAATAACAATTTTATTAAAAAGAATAAGAGACTTATTATATTTTAAAAATGTTGGTCTTACTTAAAAATGCACACATTTAGTTGTATTTAGTGTTAAAAATATATATTATTTGGCTCTCACGGAAATACTTTTTAAAATATTTGGCTTGTATGGCTTTCTCAGCCAAAAATGTTCCCGACCCCTGACTTATGGAGTATATTGTGAATCATTTGAGAACAGGAAGTGAACAAAAGTTTTAGCAACTGCTATGTAAAGGATAAAGGGGTAGGATTAAAAAAAAGCTATGCTTCTTCCTACTCCTTTTTGAACATGTTTAATAGTGAAACTGGAAATTTTAAAGTATAATGTTGTATGCATGCATGTTCCAAATAAACTCAACTAAACACTAACTTGACATTTACTCATTTGCAAGCCATGGCAGTTAAAGGCCGACTGAAACCCACTACTACCCACCACGCAATCTGATAGTTTATATATCAATGTTGAAATATTAGCATTGCAACACATGCCAATACGGCCTTTTTAGTTCACTAAATTGCAATTTTAAATTTCCCGGGACTTTTTTCTTGAAAACGTCGCGTAATGACGTGTACGCGGGACGTCACGAGCCGTTGTGAATATGAGCGCTGCGTGCACACACAGATAAAAGTCGTCTGCTTTAACGGCATAATTACACAGTAATTTGGACATCTGTGTAGCTGAATCTTTTGCAATTTGTTCAATTATTTATGGAGAAGTCAAAGTAGAAAGACGGAGTTGGGAAGCTTTAGCCTTTAGCCACACAAACACACGGTGATTCCTTGTTTAAAACTCACGGAGTTGAAACTTTAGTATGGATCACAGCGGACATGGATCCCGACTACATTTCAACCAGCAGGTTTCGGTGAGAAAATTGTGGTTAAAAAGTTGCCTCTTACCGGATATCAGCTGAGCTTGTGCCGTCCATACAGCTGCCGTCGACTTCCCCGAGACACTGCGCGTCAACACCCGGCCGGGGACGTACACTTCCAACATCAGGTACAGTTAAACTCACTAAAACACTAGCAACACAATAGAAAGATAAGGGATTTCCCAGAATTATCCCAGTAAATGTCTCTAAAAACATATGAATCCGTCTCAATGCAACGCGATTATTGCAATCGCTATCAATATCCTCAAACACGAATCTTTCATCCTCGCTCAAATTAATGGGGAAATTGTCGTTTTCTCGGTCTGAATAGCTGTTTTTATTGGAGGCTCCCATTAAAATCAATGTGAATATATGAGGAGCCTTCAACATGTGACGTCATCGTCTGCGACTTCCGGTAGAGGCAGGGCTTTTCTCCAGTTGCGAACTTTATCGTGGATTTTCTCTACTAAATCCTTTCAGCAAAAATATGGCAATATCGCGAATTTATCAAGTATGACACATAGAATGGACCTGCTATCCCCGTCTAAATAAGAAAATCTCATTTCAGTAGGACTTTAAAAGGTAAGTTTGGTAACATAACTATGATAGTCCTGCAATATTTTTAGTAGCGACGTTCTTGTGTGTTTATGTGATAATCCCTGTAATGGAAGAAAAGCAGCAATTACACATAACATCACAATAGAAACTAACTATCAATGAAAATGTGAGGGTTTCCCCTATATTGCAAAAATACCTGTGGTGATGGGGTGTGGTCACATGACATCATTGAATATGTTCAAAAAGGGCATACATACTGGGCAGGGTTTTCTCAAGACTGCCAGGATACCCGTGGTGGGGCGTGGTCACCAAGACATCATCGAATAATTTGCCTAATCTGACGAAAGAAGTGAGCTACAGCAAGCATGACGTCACACTTGCTTTGCGCTGTTCCAGTTGAATTTTTTCTTCTTAAAAGCCGCCGCTGTCCTCTTAGTATTTGGACATTTTGTAGGTCTCTGTCCATGGGTATATTTGGTTACGTCCACTTCGCTGACATTGCTCCAGACTGTGGCGTGTGTCTTGTTTACGTCGGCTGCAATGTTTTCTTTAATCAGTCTTTTTTCGGTGGTCGAGTTTTCGGTACATCACTTGTCAATAGTGCGCAAATGATAGGCTATATATACAGTATATATCAAGTCATACTGTTATGTTGGTCATTTTTAATGTTTTTGTGATTTGGATTTGAGTCCAGTTTTTTTAACTGGTAACCTGGCATGCAAATTACTTTTCCAGTATTTTATTTTTGTAAATCAATGTTGTCAGGTATTGTTTCTACATAAAGAGTTGTCCTCTGTATGTGGAAATAAATACAAAGCTGCTGTAAACATACAGAGGGAAGGTTCAGAACATGTGTGAACACACCTTGAACACACATATGTGCTCTATAGTTCAGGGTCACATTTGTGCTGCTTTTCCCAAAATTCGCCTACTTGCAAAGACTCAACCGAGGGTCTCTCTGCAGACCAGATGCTTTCCAGACCTGCTAACTTTGAAGAACATGAGCTCCATCAGCCGTGTTGGAGAAATAACATGCACATACAAGTTTGCAGGAGGACAGTGTTAAAGGAACGTTCTAGTAGGTATTTAGTTTAAGCACGTGTATACACATAAACCCATGACTTCAGACACTCGAGCTTGTTGGCTAAATTCACTTTATTACAACTCTTGCTCCAAGTGTTCATGATAATGTTTCAGTGCTGCTGCAGTCTGAGTACATCTACAGTGTTAAATGTGTGGATTAGTCATCCAAAAAGCTGGTAGCATTCATGTGAACTGCACTTGAACAGATTTTTTTCTTTGTATTTTTGTAGGTGCGTCATTTGTATATCTGCGATTTTCACAAGAACTTCATCCAAAGTGTGCGTAATAAAAGGAAGAGGAAGACAAGTGATGACGGAGGGGAGTCCCCGGATCATGACGTGGAGGTGCCAGAGGTAATCTATAAAATGTTGTGTTAAGCCACTTTTCTTACCAGTAGGAACATTTTGGGGATTTGCTAACTGTATTTTTCAGACCATGGGATGCACCGTTCTATAAGGTGTAATAAAGGGTTTATATTATTCTAAATTTTTCTACATTTAAAAACACTTCCTTGTGGTCTACATACCATGTAAGGTGGTTATTTGGTCAAAATGTTGCATAGATTGTTTTACAGACTTTCAAAACGATTTGTGACTGTTTTCTCAGGATGTGCCGTTTTGTGAGCACTCTTGACAGCGTATTTTCCCCGTCATCTATGCTACTTTGTATTATAAAAGTCAACAGTGGAGGATAAATGCCCCACAAGAGCATAGAGAAAAAGGAGCTAATTGACTACGGCACGGGCTACAATTGCACATATTCGGGACATATGCAGATCCAAAATACAGCAGATACCAGGAGGTAAGAAAAGTTGGTTTTGCATAGTAGGTTGAAACAAAACGTCAGTAAATGTCTCCTAATAGATGCCATTGTGGGGACCTTATACACACACCATAATACTGGTATGTTGAAACACAGCACGTCTGACTACATTAGCCGTAATGCGGCGACAATCCATGAAGTGGTGCAGCTTTGTAGCTTACCAAAGTCGTACTAAAACATTTTGACAGATTTTTGATTGCTCTGTGTAATGTTCTATATTCTCAATTAAACATTAACATTTTTGGCTTACTTGTTTACCTGTACTTGCCCAAGTCATTTTTTGAACAGGCATCAGCTCTCAGTCTACACGTAAACTGAGTTGTGTATAAAGGGAGTATGGCCAACTAAAAACACAGGCCATTGACTTCTATCAACAACATGTGCGATTGTGCCCGGATTCATGCAATTGTTGTCGTTTTGACGTTAGTTTTTTCTGACGAAATAGACCAAAAATAATATGTTTATTTTTTAGGGCTGTAACAATTAGTCGACAATAAAATGTGTCGACAATAGTAGTGACGTCATCACTCGTGTTTTTCTAGGCGAAAGTGGGTCACTCGCTAAAACATCGCCAGTGATGACATGTAAAGTGTGAGGATATTTCCTAATGTTCTTGTTAAAAACTTAAATACCATGCTTATTTTTCAAAGCCGGCCTTGTTTTTTTGGCAGTACATCTGTAATACGCAAGCATTATAAGCGGAGACATGATGTAGTGGGTAGAGCGGCCGTACCAGAAACCTGAGGGTCGCAGGTTCGCTCCCCACCTATTGACATCCAAATCGCTGCCGTTGTGTCCTTGGGCAGGACACTTCACCCTTGCCCCCGGTGCCGCTCACACTGGTGAATGAATGATGAATGAATGATTGGTGGTGGTCGGAGGGGTCGTAGGCGCAAACTGGCAGCCACGCTTCTGTCAGTCTACCCCAGGGCAGCTGTGGCTACAAATGTAGCTTACCACCACCAGGTGTGAATGAATGATGGGTTCCCGCTTCTGTGTGAGCGCTTTGAGTGTCTAATAATAGAAAAGCGCAATATAAATGTAATCCATTATTATTATTATTATTATTATTATTATATTTGGCATTTGGAGGGAGGATGCGGACACAGCCTTGGTAAGAGTGTTAGCGTCTACCTTGATAGCTAGCCAACCAATGTGAGACAAAGTTGTGTGAAAAATAAATTTAACTATCATTTTTGCCAAAGTTATCCAGTTAAACTTTGTCTACACCAATTTAAGTAAGTTTTAAAGCAGCATCAATTTGCAATGCTGAAAAAAGGGCAGTTTAACAAATGCAAAGTGCGCATATACACACACAGGCACCGATGCGGGGGTATCACAAGATTAAACATACAATCTATTAAATAGCCAACATTTTTAAAATGTATCTGTGATAGAATCCTACACATTGAGTCTATTTGCAATGCCGTGAAAAAAGGCACACGAACATGACACACAGGCAACAATGCGGCTATATCGAAAGATTAAACACACAATCCATTAAATAGCCAACATTTTCAAATTAATCAAAGATAAAATTCAACACTGAGTTTATTAGAGTGCTAAAACTGCCAATAGTTAATCAATAGTCAGCTTTCCAGCTTTCTTTTTGAGGAAGTTAGATTTTGTGTTTTGTTGTTTGTTTTAATTGCTGCTATTTGAACTGTTTGATACATATAAAGGTTGATAGTTTTTTTGAGCACTTTGCCTTTTTTTTTTGTTTAAATGGACATTTTATTAGTCATTTTAGTTTTTGGAACAGCTGAATGAGCAGCACAGTTACAGTATAAATAAATATTTATTAGTCATGAATGAGTGAATTAGTCATATTTGTTATTAGCAAGCACATGCCTAAAATAACTTAAGCTGCATTTGGAAGAAGATTGGAAGTTGGAAGTTGATTAAAATTTAGAGCCATCAAATTTGTGCATGCTTTATTATCTGATTAGTTGACTAATCTTTAAGATAACTGTTGACTAATCGAGTATCAAAATCATTTTTAGTTCCAGCCCTACTATATATAGTAGGACTGGAACTAAACATACATGTCGGCTGGTTCTAAACATACTCAACCTCATGAACTTACAATAAGACATGCTTTTATTTTGTGAAAGTAGAATTTTGCTGCTGTATTTGACACACTCTGTTGGTGCAGTGTTTTGTGTCCAGCAGGCACTCTTACACCAACACAGGTCAGTACGCACAACCAGAATGAATCTGTGAATTAGGCGCACCGGGGTATAAGGTGCAATGATGTTTTTATTTTAGAAAATTAAATTATTTTAAGTGCACCTTATATTCCGAAAAATACGGTACTTGGCTATGGTACGCTTGTACTACCTGGTTGACTACTTTACTTACTTTAGTGCCATCAACAGAAATATCCTAAACAGTGTTATAGCATGGATCGATTACTTAGAACTAACAGACTGACTCTCCTTATGTCTGTCCAGGTGGACCTGTTCCAGCTGCAGGTGAACACGTTGCGGCGCTACAAGCGACACTTTAAGCTGCAGACCAGGCCCGGCCTCAACAAGGCCCAGCTGGCTGAGGTAACGACACACCCCGTCTGCGCTAGTGGTGCATCTTTTAATTTTGTTGGCAACTAAAGGGTACGACTTATACTGCTTGATTACATGTAGCACAGTAACTTCAAGTTTTACCCACAAGGCTACAATCTATATGTGGCGAAGGGTGTCATCGTCTTATCAACATAGTATTTACATATAATTGACTTTGTAGAGAAAAGGATAACATTCTGGGCAACAGGAAGTGAATGAAAACATGAAAAGCACAACAAATTTGTTTTAAAACTACAGCTTAACTTTCTCCTGTCACTTCTCATCCTTTTTTTATGTCATAAAAACGCCGTTAAATGCTTTTAAATGGGCGAGGGACTCTCTTGTTAATACGAGTGATACAGGCATTTACTGTATGTCAGTTTCGTTTGGAAAGCCCACAATTTTTTAATGTTTGTCTTTGTTTCATTGAGATGGTTTTCGTCAAGCATTAGGATTTCAGTTTGGTCAGTGATCTTTGAGCGCATTACAGTTGTATGGGCTATTAAAAGCTGAAGTGAAACCGATTCATAACTTTCTCCGACGCTGCCACAGCTTATAAAATGTACCAAATGGAAAACAAACTGCTGTGTTCTTTAACTTGAACACGCGTTCATACCTTTGCCACCATAAAGCAGTTATATCCCAGGAGGCATCTCACCTTTTTCATTGTAGATGGTTATCGTTTCTATTTTATACTCATACTGATGCCAAATGAGTACTTTTGGAACGGTGCCGGTGTATAAACTGCATTAGAACCGTTACTTAAAAATGGAAAACAAAAACATTTTGTTTTTAAAAACAATACGTTTTTATATGTACTGAATTTTGTGACATGCAAGTTGAACAGACAAGTTAAGTTAGAGTTAAAGTACCAGTGATTGTCACGTGGTGAAATTTGTCCTATGCATTTGACCCATCCCCTTGATCACCTCCTAGGAAGTAAGGGGAGCAGCGGTGTCGCGCATGGAATCATTTATGGTGATTTAACCCCCAATTCCAACCCTTGATGCTGAGTGCCAAGCAGGGAGGCAGTGGGTCCCATTTTAATAGTCTTTGGTATGATTTGGCCGGGGTTTGAACTCCCAACCTACCGATCTCAGGGCGGGACACTCTGACCACTAGGACACTGAGTAGGCCTATACTTTGATAATATAAATAAAATGATTACTGAGTAATGAATTTCAAAAAAATAAATTTAAATCCACAACAATTTGTCACAGCAATATAAAACAAAGAGAAGTTGCAAAAAAAACATTATCTTCTTTTGTTGCAAATTTCTTGGTAAAAAAATTCCAAGGTTCATGAAGGCATCGCTCTGACTGTTATTGGTGCAAAACAAGCAAATTGTGTGTGGCAAACACTATGGCAAAATGGGTTTGCGCTGTGAAGTGAAGTGAATTATATTTATATAGCGCTTTTTCTCTTGTGACTCAAAGCGCTTTACATACTGAAACCCAATATCTAAGTTACATTCAAACCAGTGTGGGTGGCACTGGAAGCAGGTGGGTAAAGTGTCTTGCCCAAGGACACAACGGCAGTGACTAGGTTGGCAGAAGCGGGAATCGAACCTGCAACCCTCAAGTCGCTACCAATCGAGCTAAACCGCCTGTTCGACCTATAGACTGCTGTTGCCGTGTAGAATATGGCAATAACATTTTAAAAGCGTGTCTTATAGGGCTTGAAAGTGTGTCGTAACACAATGCATTGTGGGTTTCGTAGGCCTCTGAGTAGCTTATTTACACAGCTAAAGGCAAGACTGTGCGAATGTTTTTTTCTTTTATTAACTGGTTCAAAACATGGCGCGAAAGTGCAGCGTCATTAACTGCCACAATCGTCATGATCGCTTCAGGACAAAAAATCGATTTGGTGTGTTCTTTCTCATTTACATTGTGAAAGCACGCCCAAGGAATTAATAAATAGCGCATGGCCTGGACAACAGCTTGAAAACAATCAGATATCACTTTTAATGTCATCACCTGGTACATGTTGGTGTCTTCACAGCATTTTCAGACTGGTTAGTTTGAATCAAAGCATGTTTTATCCAGATACATATGCAGCTAAAATAGGCTCCAGCAACCCTGCGACCCGGAATGGGGCAAGCGGTAGAAGATGGATGGATGGATGTAGCAATTAATGGGCTTTTAGGATTAGTCAACCTCGTGGCGGTTTACAAACATACAGTATTTTGGGAAAAAATGCTTTCTGTTTACTTTTAAGCACACAAATATTATATAAGGATCAGTAGCTCAGTGATCAAATTAATTAAAAGTAATAATGGGCTTGTTTTTTCATGGAAACCCGCTCATGAAATTAAGTTGGGCACCCTCACTCCATCTTGGACACTTAAGAGATGAAAGCCGTAGATTATACACAATTTGAACGGAGGACAGTTAGCCTTAACAGACTGCATTCTGAAATTCTTCACCGGTATAAAAACGGACTCCGTTGACAAGATATATATATGTTTGTCTTCAACAATGGCGGCAGCTTCCTTAAACCTCTTGTCAATTGGACGTGCTCATATAGATCAATTCCACCAATTTTAGTTCTTTTTTTGAGGTAGCGAGCCTTTGGAATAAGATACAGAGTATTTAGGTACTGTCCCTTGATTTATTTTTCACGAGATCCATTTTAATCCAGTTTGTTGGTCTTTCTCCCATTACGGCGGGTACAGTACAGCTTTGTAAACAAAAGCTTTAGCCAACAAAAATGGCTACCTACAACGCATTACAAAACCACGTGACCTTTCGAGCCTTGCAGAGATCCTCGTTCGGAACGCTACATTACTTAGAGGACATGAGTTACTCTATCTATTTCAAACTATTAATGCACGTGGATGAGTGCATTCATTTAGCAACCCAATTAAGCACCAATAGCTTATTTTTCGGTCTAGTTACTAGTTTTTATGTCCGCTTTTGGGACATTTTTGGTTACACGGTTAATATCACTAGATGCTCAGAAAGCTGCGGTCTCAAGATTTAAAAGTCATGGGTTTGAATTTTAATGCTAATATAGTTTTATCGTATATTTACTGTATTTTCCTAACAATAGAGGGCACCGGGATCTAAGCCGCACGCACTAAATTTTAGAAGAAAAAAATATTTCCATATATTAGCCGCACCGTACAATAAGCCGCAGATGTATACGTTGTAAAATGAGTTATTTACATACCTTAATTGTTTCCAAACTGGGCCTGTAACGCAGCAGTCGAAGATCTTATCAAACAAAACGAAAGTCATCTTGGACCCACTAGCTGCGGAAGCTTGTTCTCCAATCAGCTAAACAGACTCAATAACTCCACAGTGGCGTTTTGGTGAGTTTACTGAGGAATTTGTAAAACTGAAATAATACAAAGAATAATGCCATTTTAAGTTAAACATACTAACACAGGCAATCGTATATGTTTTGGCTTATTAGCTACTGCTAGTGTTTTTACATGAAATGTCAACCAAGGTAATCAAAAAGGTCAACCAAAGAACGAGATTCCTCTACAGAATCTCCTCTCTTGTCAACAAAAGCACCTTGAAGATTCTAGCAGGAACTCTCATTCAACCCTTTTTCGATTACGCTTGCACCTCCTGGTACCCCAGCACCTCCAAAACCCTCAAATCTAGACTCCAAACATCCCAGAACAAGCTAGTCCGGTTACTTTTAGACCTCCACCCCAGATCACACCTCACTCCAACCCACTTCTCCAAAGTGGGCTGGCTCAGGGTGGAGGACAGAGTCAAACAACTTCCACTGAGCCTAGTCTATAAAATCCGCTACAGCTCCCTGATACCGAAGTACATGTCGAACTACTTCCTTAACGAACGCCATAACCAAAACACCAGGGGGGAGCTCCACAAACCACGTTAAACCCATATTCCGACCTAACAGAGGTCTTAACTCATTCTCTTTCTATGCCACATCAATGTGGAATGCACTCCCAACAGGTGTAAAAGTAAGTGCATCTCTATCCTCCTTCAAAACCGCTCTAAAACAACACCTCCTGGCAACTTCAACCCTTTACTAATACCCTCCCCCATTCACATCCCATCACCCCGGATTGTAATTAACCCTATGTAAATAATCAAATGTATTTCTAATGTATATATTTGTTCTTATGCTATCTGAACTCTCTATGTTCTCTGCTGGCTATACTTATCCTACCATGTAAGACCTACACTGTTTCAATGTCCATTTCTCTGTTGATGCAATTGTTGATGACTGAAGTACTGATATCAATCAAAGCTCCTCATCCCACCCCCCGGATTGTAAATAATGTAAATAATTCAATGTATATACGATAATGATTAACTTGTGTGATGACGGTATTATGCTGATAGTATATATTTGTACCATGAATTGATTAACGTGGATCCCGACTTAAACAAGTTGTAAAACGTATTCGGGTGTTACCATTTAGTGGTCAATTGTACGGAATATGTACTGCACTGTGCAATCTACTAATAAAAGTTTCAATCAATCAACATTATGATAGCACTTACAAATATGCATGAAGACAATAGTCTTCTACAGACATCACACACAGGACGGTTTAGTAAGTATAAACAATTTCAGTTATACTGTCAAATTAATAAACGTTGCTTAGAGTGATAAATGAAGAATCCATAGGAGAAGAAACACTATGGATGGCTAGAAGACTGAAAGGCACGCCGGTTGGGGGTGGGAAAAATAAAGCAAGCACCTGCAGTGAGTGAAATTGTCCAATAGTTGGCACCATGCTACAAACAATGAAATACATGCTACATGTTTTTGCTTGTTTGTTTTTTAAATAAAAGTACTTTTATTACTGCGAAGAAAATAACTGCATCGTCTTATAGGCCGCAAGGTAGAAAGTTTAGGAAAAGTTGCGGTTTATAGTCTGGAATTTACGATAGTTTTAATTTAGCATTAATGCTAAATGATGTTATAAAGAACCACAATAAACATGGTTTTCCTTCTGAATCCTGGCAACACAGTCATGTTATTGGACGTTTTGCCATGTTGACATTGACCTCATTATAGGTGTTCCCCAATTGTCAACTGTACAGTAGACTCGCTGTCCTCATTTGCTTTGACACATGCAGTGTTGCAGTTCCTACTCGGCCATAATTGCTCACTGAGATATTGTTGGACTAATTTGCCAAATCGACAGGTGGACTTTATGCAGCTGCGCCCAGACATTTTTATGAAAACCTCCTGTATGCGACACAGGCCTCGGGTGGTGGCGGAATAGGCGTGGGGGTGTCCGATGTGAACTAAGCATTAATGCAAGTAAATTTTTTCTCCAGACTCTATAAGTCCTAATGAGACCCCCACGTCATTAATAAAGTGGCGGTCAACAGCCGACAACCAGTCAGAGCTGTCCCAGTGTCCCTGTCCGGTTTAGAAACCACGGTTTTCTTTCAACTACCTTGTCCGCTAAGCTTTGGCGGTTACTTGCTGGCTGTTGAGCAAATATTAGAAACACCTGAACTCTCAGCCTCCAAACAGCCAATAACTTAAACATGTATCTGAGTGATTTGAATGAAGGACGGCGTGGCGCGGTGGAAGAGTGGCCGTGCGCAACCCGAGGGTCCCTGGTTCAATCCCCACCTAGTACCAACCTCATCACGTCCGTTGTGTCCTGAGCAAGACACTTCACCCTTGCTCCTGATGGGTGCTGGTTAGCGCCTTGCATGGCAGCTCCCTGCATCAGTGTGTGAATGTGTGTGTGAATGGGTGAATGTGGAAGTAGTGTCAAAGCACTTTGAGTACCTTGAAGGTAGAAAAGCGCTATACAAGTACAACTCATTATCATTATAATTTCTTTGAACAGCATGCCCACAATGCTATTTTCCCTTTGAACAGGCGGCCATCTTCATAGAGCTGCACAATTATCAAATTTTAATTGTGATCACGATTTTGGCCGCTACCACTGCATATCCATTCAAGCACTTTCACAACAGTCAGCCAACCACCAAGGGGCGACTGAAAGACTGTGAACTCATGTGAGAGTGAGTGAATTAGATTGGAGGGTGATTGACAGTCACAGTTGATCAGCTGGTTGCCCGTAGCTCCCAAAATATAAGGAAAAATAAATAAATTATTACAGTGGTTCTCAACCTTTTTTCAGTGATGTACCCCCTGTGAACATTTTTTTCATTCGTACCCCCTAATCAGAGCAAAACATTTTTGGTTGAAAAAAAGAGATAAAGAAGTCAAATACAGCACTATGTCATCAGTTTCTGATTTAATAAATTGAATGACAGTGCAAAATATTGCTCGTTTATAGTGGTCTTTCTTGAACTATTTGGAAAAAAATATATAAAAATAACTAAAAACTTTTTGAAAAATAAACAAGTGATTAAATTATAAATAAAGATTTCTACATATAGAAGTAATCAACTTAAAGTGCCCTCTTTGGGGATTGTAATAGAGATCCATCTGTATTCATGAACTTCATTCTAAACATTTCTTCACAAAAAAAAAAATCTTTAACATCAATATTTATGGAACATGTCCACAAAAAATCTAGCTGTCAACACTGAATATTGCATTGTTGCATTTCTTTTCACATTACATTCATATTTTGTTTTAAGTATTATTCAATAAATCTATTTATAAAGGATTTTTTTGAATTGTTGTGATTTGTAGAATATTTTTTTTTAAATCTCAGGTACCCCTCAGCATACCTTCAAGAACCACTGCGAAAGCGTCACATCCGTTTTTCTTCTTCTTCGCGGTTTAATTGACATGATAATCAAGCAGATTGAGCATAGCATTAAAACAAGTGAGTGTAGAGTTTGAGCAGAAAATTCTGTATTACTTTTCTGATCTTGAGTGTTCCAGATGTTCAAATAGAGATATGAAAGAGATTTCATAGTCCCAAAATAATTGGTTCATAAAGGTTATGAAGTCTGAGACAAAACAAAAAGTTATTTGAAGTAAATGTTTCTTAAAAATATCACTTATGATCTGGTGGAACACAGCGATCACTTTGTAAAATGTTTGACGACGAATAATCCAATGATTTCTCCGGTAAGATATATATCACAATTTCTCCATCCAAAAACCTGCTGGTTGACGTAGAGAAAACATGTTCGCTTGACCGCTGTGTTAAAGCTTCACAACAAACAAAGAAACACCGACTGTGTCTCGGTGCTAAAGACAGCTGCAATCCACCGCTTTCCACCAACAGCATTGTTCTTAATAGTCTCCATTATTAAATGAACAAATTGCAAAAGATTCAGCAACACAGATTTCCAAAATACTGTGTAATTATGCCATTAAAGCAGACGACTTTTAGCCGTAACTGGTGCTGAGCGAATATTTCCTGACAGTGACGTCACGCGTGCGCGTCATCATTCCGCGACGTTTTCAACAAGAAACTCGCGGGAAATTTAAAATTGCAATTTAGTAAACTAAAAAGGCCGTATTGGCATGTGTTGCAATGTTAATATTTCATCATTGATATATAAACTATCAGACTGCGTGGTCGGTAGTAGTGGGTTTCAGTAGGCCTTTAAAATAGAAAATGCAATAAAAATATGTTTTACATAACATAGTAAATCATCCTTATCAATAATCGTGATTTCAAAACTGATTTAAAAAAAATAATCTACCGCCCGAATGCAGCTGAGATAGGCTTCAGAACACCCCGTCGCCCCAAAAGGGACAAGCGGTAGAAAATGGATGGATGGATAGAATCGTGATTGTTATTTTTTACCCGACATCATCGTCTAAAAACAAAACAAAATAGTGAGCGCTCTTTGGGTTCAGCATGTCTTTGAAGATCAACCTTTCACCTTTCAACCCGTCTTCCCTGCAGACGGTGAGTCGGCACTTCAGGAATATTCCGGTGAACGAGAAGGAAACGCTCACCTACTTTATTTACATGGTGAAGAGCAGCAAGAGCCGCTTGGACCAGAAAGGAGACGGTGGCAAACCTCTGGACTAAAAAAAATAATAAAAAAACACAAACAAAACTGCAAAAGTTTGCAACATCCCACAGCCCCACATCTTCGAGCAAACCAAAGACTCTTTGGTCTCCTTGGAGGACTTTTACCAGATAGTCACCAACGCTCCACGGACGTCCTTGTCTTTGGCGATTGCACCGGGACTCTCTTCGCCACACTGACTTGATCACACTGTACCATAGAAGAGCTGCCTTAAGAGTCAACCCCCTTGATGTCCCTTTTGCTGTCCACGAAAAATGTACATGACCTTTCCAAACAAACGTGTGGAGGATCAGATCAATGAGTTGCCTACATGTTGCACCCAAGGACCAGATACCAGAAGTACGCTGTCACCACGTACTTTCGACTACACAGAAACGCAGATTAAAATTAAGTATAACAAATCAGGTGAACGTTTTCTTCACCGCATGATTTTTTTTTTTTAGCTCTTGATGTAAATGAGTCCAACCGATCCAATAAACATTTTGGCCAACAGAGGGCGCCACAAGTGACGCGATTGCCATCGTCAGATGTCCATGTCCATTTCCACAGACTCTTTGCAGGTGTTGGGAGATGCTTTTATTTTATTCCCTCTTTAAGAACATTTTTCTTTTCATTTAGTTAAAAAAAAAGGTTTCTTTTAAAAACGAGCGATAAGCGGGGCCCTTTTACCTTGACATCCAACATGATGTAAGTATTTAAAATGTCACTGCACTGCTGTAGCAGCCTCAAGTTGCAACTCCCACTTGTGTGTTTTGATGGCGGTGACTGCATGAGTCCTACACACGTAATATCATTGGTTTATTTGGCATTTATTTTATTGTGCTTCATTTCAATGTGTCCACCTCACACATTTTTTTCCCTCCCTCTTATTCATATGTTCAGTTTTTGCTCGTAGGTTTGTTAGCGTCACATAGGTAACACCCTTTTTTTTTTTTTTTATTCACATGTAGGTTCTAACGGTTGTATTAGAAATTACATATATTTAAATATGGCTGCTTATTGCTCCTAATATTAATAATAATAAATGTACAGGCCTAACCTTTTGTCTGTCTTTTTTGTGCTTGGAATGTAATACGTTTGTATATATATATATATATATATATATATATATGTTTTACCACACCTACGTTACAACTAGTTACTTAGTACGAGCGCTATCAAAACATTACTCTCTTTGCCCATCAGAGGGTGCTACAACTCGGAGGTTTACTGGACTGGCGTTTATTTAAATACCTGCTTAGATATATTTTCTTACAAGCCTATACAAAAATATTTTGATTTTGGCTGATCGCCACTATAGGTCAGCATACATGTTCGACTTGACAAATGCATTATAAAAACTCATTTTAAAATGGAATAATTGGACATCATTTTACATTATAAAAACTTATTTTAAAATGGAATAATTGGACATCATTTTAAAGTATACTTAAAAAAGAGATGGTTTGGAAATGAAGATTGCACATTTTTATTCTAAATTTAGTAGTTTTTTTTGCATATAACTTCACTGACTTGTTTGTTTAAAAAAAAACATAGTTATGTGAATCAAGTTTCCAATTATATTTCACCACATACCATCATAAACCAACTAATCAACAATGGTGTATCCATATCATAAAGTTGTTTTATCCCCAAAATATGGACATTGAAACGTTCCAAGTTTCACAACAAGACACTTAAACACAATCTTGGTGCCTTAAAATAATTCATTTATTTACGGACCTCTATATAATAGCTTCACATCTACTGTACATTTCATCCACATTTAACATAATAAACCATTTAATCAAATGTTTTTGTTTCTGCGTTTGCCCTTTTTGGTGTGAAAGGCTGCTGTGCGTCAAGTGGGACATTCTCATGTGTCTATTCAGGATATAAGCTTTGAGGTAGATTGAGTCAACAACAAAGAACATATTATTATACATATTTAACATTTGTTCAGCCACTAAAAATATATGTGTATGCCTCAATATGGCTTCACACAGAAAGTCAATGTTTTGGCGAATTAAATTACTGCTATTTAATTAACTTTGACCCATATATGCCATACTATATTTTTGCATTTACTTTTAAAGTCAATAACCAGTCATTCCTGACTTATGAAACAAAGTTTTCGTTCCAACACAATTTTTGTAACCATTGGATAATAAAAAAAATCAAGAAAAGCATCAAATTATTTTGAAGAAAAAAAATACAGTAAAATGTGATGCAGCATTAACAAAAATGCAAAAGTAACAACAAACAAAATCTGCAGCTAGAAAAAAATAATTTAAATTTCTCATTTTACAACATACTGATGCACTTCCACGCCACTTTATTTCATAATTTAAGCTTAGTGTCAAATATAGTTTTTGCAATGGATGTTTGCGACACCAAGACGACAACATAGAGGGGATGAATATTATACATTTAATAAACACCAGAAGAATAGGAAAAAGTCTTTTGTCGTTACTTTTTTTCTGCGGGATCCAACAGATGATGCGTTCACGTACAGTCAAGTGGTTTTGTCTGTTTTGGGGGTTTTTTTACGTTATTGGTTGAGTTCCAGAGCCCAAACCTGCTGTGGCCACCCGGTCCTGCCCTTTACTTTCTTCTCAGTACCGAAGGAGTCCTGTGGGCCCTCATTCTGTGGAAAAGACCAAAAACCACAATTATAGTCCCACGTAATTTTTTTGTAGTGACAAAATAAACTATCTTATTTACCTGCACGGCCGCAAAACGTGCTATCAACTGTCTTATTTTTTATTAATGTATTTATCTTGCAATTGCGTTATGTTATTAGTTTAGTGACGTCGGTATAGAGGGAAAAAGGAAAAAAACATGCGAGAAAATATCAAAATTATAAGACTACTTTTGATTAAAAACTAATTTTGACAGTTTTCTTTTTTTTTTTTTAAATGAAACATCACACATTTTATTTTTTAAAACATTTAAACTGCTGTGTGTTTAATCACACATGATATATTACAAATTAAAATAAAGTTTACTAAAAAATAAATCAACATTCACAGTTTTATTAGTTTTCATTAAGGCATTGCAGTCTGAATTGGAGTTTTCTAGCAACGGTCAATTAAAATAATCTTGTTGAATACTGGCTGAAAAATGTTTGTAACATTTCATCAAGTTCTTTATAAATTTCCTAATGATTAAGGAATACATCTGCTAATTATAGAACACGTCAGTTGAAACACGGAACTTCCTTTAATAATCTGCTAATTTAAAAACCACTACCATGTGACACCAGACGTCTTTAATACATCTGCTATTACAGAACACTGTCAATTGCAACACCAGACTTCCTTTAAAAATCTGCTAATTTAAGACACACTGCCATGTATTAGTAGACGTCTTTTATAATTCTGCTAATTAATGAACACCAGATTTCCTTTAAAAAACTACTAATTTAAAAACCACCATGTATTCAGGGCGCTTGGTATTACATGGTAGTGGTTTTTAAATTAGCAGATTTTTAAAGGAAATCTGGCATTACAATAATAGCAGATGCATATAGAAAAAGTCAATTGTAATGCCAGATTTCCTTTAAAAATCTGCCAATTTAAAGACCACTACCATGTGATGCCAGACGTCCTTAATACATCTGCTATTATAAAACACTGTCAATTGCAACGTCAGACTTCCTTTAAAAAATCTGCTAATTTAAGGAACACTACCATGTAATACCAGACGTCCTTTATAATTGTGCTAATTAATGAACACCGCCAATTGTAATGCCAGACTTCCTTTAAAAATATGCTAATTTAAGGCACACTACCATGTAATACCAGACGGCCTTAATAAACCTGCTAATTAATTAACACCGTCAATTGTAATGCCAGATTTCCTTTAAAAATCTACTAATTTCAAAACCACTACCACCAGACGTCCTTTAAAGTTATGCTAATTAATAAACACCGCCAATTGTAATGCCGGATTTCCTTTAAAAATCTACTAATTTAAAAACCACTACCATGTAATACCAGACGTCCTTTATAATTCGGTTAATTAATGAACACCGCCAAAATGTAATGCCAGATTTCCTTTAAAAATCTGCTAATTTAAGGAACACTACCATGTAAAACCAGACGTCCTTAATAAACCTGCTAATTAATGAACACATCCAATTGTAATGCCAGATATCCTTTAAAAATCCACTAATAGAAAAAACACTACCATGTAATACCAGACGTCCTGTATACATCTGCTAATATAAAACACCATTAATTGTAACGCCAGACTTCCTTTAAAAATCTGCTAATTTAAGGAACACTACCATGTAATACCAGACGTCCTTAATAAACCTGCTAATTAACGAACACCGTCAATTGTAATGCCAGATTTCCGTAAAAAATCTGCTAATTTAAGGAACATCCTGACTTAAAAACGATTCATTGAACGAACGATGTATTTTTTTTAATATGTGGATCTTGTAAACGTCCAAACTTACCATCTCTCGCTTCCTTTTCAGATCCCGGTTCTCAAATTTCTTAATTTCGGCCTTAAAGCCCTCAGTTTCTCCAGAGTCCTTGGCCAGGACGTCCATCAGGTAGGCGATGTAACTTGTGGCCAAGCGTAACGTTTTTATTTTGGACAGTTTGGTGTCGGCCGGTACGTTGGGGATACACTCCCGCAGCTCGGCGAACGCCGTGTTGATGCTCTCCGTCCTCCGGCGCTCCTTCTTGGGCCCCGACGCTCGCCGCTTCGCCATCCCCGCCTGGAGGCCCTCCAGGCGGGCATCGTGCGCCGCGGCCGGCGCCAGCTCCCCGGCCGCGTATGGAGCCTGGATCTGGAAGTCCGGCGGCACCTCGCCGTGGTTGAGCACCCAGCTCTGGAAGTAAGGCGCGTCCTGGTGGCAGCGCTGCACGAACGGGAAGGGTTCGTGCATGAGGTGGTGGTGGTGCTGGTAGCCCCCGATCAGGTTCATGTCGGCCGGGCTGAAGCTGCTGCTGCTCTCCGTGGGTGTCGCTGGGTGGAGGACGCACGGCCAGCGGGAGTCCTTCACCACTCACTCAGGTATTTATCCAACTTTAATACCCTTTTTACATCTCTAATTTGAAAACATACGCAAACCAAAGGTTCATAAATCCCCAAAAAATCTCGCTTGAGCTCCACTTTTTCTTGGCGATTCTGCAGCGATTAGACTGAGAAATTTGACCCCGGCGAAGGTGCGAGGGCCCCCAGGTTTATATCATGTGCGCGTCGGCCTGGTGCGGAGGCAACCAATGGGGAGGGAGAGTGCGCCTCTCGTTGGGAGGAGTCGCGTATTGGGACTCAAGTCCTCTGGCTTTTACGCACTGGTTTTACGCACAAAAAAATGGGGGTCAAACCTGCACCTTGCATCTGTCATTAGACTTTTGATAAAAAATCTGAAGAAAAATGTATTTAGGACTTTTTTGGCAGACTTTATATTTGATTCGTGCAGTAATTCCATCAATATTGGTCATAATTAGGGGTGTAGGAAAAAATCGATTCGAATACGTTGTGCGATTCAGAATCGATTCTCATTTTTTTTTAATCGATTTTTTTATTTGTTTTATTTTTTTATCAATCCAACACACCACTACACAGCAATACCATAACAATGCGATCCAATTCCAAAACCAAACCTGACCCAGCAACACTCAGAACTGCAATAAACAGAGCAATTGAGATGACACAAACACGACAAAGTAGTGAAACAAAAATGAATATTATCAACAACAGTATCAATATTAGTTATAATTTCAGCATAGCAGTGATTAAAAATCCCTCATTGACATTATCATTATACTTTTATGAAAATAAAAATAAAGAACAATAGTGTCACAGTGGCTTACACTTGCATCGCATCTCATAAGCTTGACAACATACTGTGTCCAATGTTTTCACAAAGATAAAATAAGTCATATTTTTGGTCCGTTTAATAGTTAAAACAAATGTACATTATTGTAATCAATTGATAAAACATTGTCCTTTACAATTATAGAAACTTTAAAAAAAAAAAATAACAATCTACTACTCTGCTAGCATGTCAGCAGACTGGGGTAGATCCAGCTGAAATCCTATGTATTGAATGAATACAGAATCATTTTTAATTGGAAAAATATCGTTTTTGAATCGAGAATCGAATCGAATCGAAAAAAATCGATATATTATCGAATCGTAACCCCCAAGAATCGATATTGAATCGAATCGTGGGACACCCAAAGATCCACAGCCCTAGTCATAATAATCAATTATTATACAAAATAGGAACCACTTCTGTCCTTGCTAAAAAGGTCAATGCTAAACTACTTGAAGAAAACACAGATTATGTGCTATTATAGTGTAATATCTAATAATAGTTCATGTTAATAATCAAGTCATTACATTTTTGGAATATGCAAAAGGCTGAACATGGCACCTATGTGCAAGTCAGCACTTAAAATGGGTTATGGTGAAATGGGTTAAACTTGTATAGCACTTTTCTACCTTCAAGGTACTCAAAGCGCTTTGACACTACTTCCACATTCACCCATTCACACACACATTTACACACTAACAGCGGGAGCTGCCATGCAAGGCGCTAACCACGACCCATCAGGAGCAAGGGTGAAGTGTCTTGCTCAAGGACGCAACGGACGTGACTACGTTGGTAGAAGCTGGGAATTGAACCAGTAACCCTCATGTTGCTGGCACTGGCACTGCCACTCTCCTTGCCGCACCACACCAGAACTTTTTTTCAGACATTAAATTTGATCCTTATGGTTATGTTTAAGGGCTTCACGGTGTAAGAGGGGTTAGTGCGTCTGCCTCACAATACGAAGGTCCTGAGTAGTCAGGGTTCAATCCCGGGCTCTGAAGTGGAGTTTGCATGTCCTCCCCGTGAATGCATGGGTTCCCACCGGGTACTCCGGCTTCCTCCCACTTCCAAAGACATGCACCTGGGGATAGGTTGATTGGCAACACTAAATTGGCCCTAGTGTGTGAATGTGAGTGTGAGTGTTGTCTGTCTATCTGTGTTGGCCCTGCGATTAGGTGGCGACTTGTCCAGGGTGTACACCGCCTTCCGCCCGATTCGAGCTGATATAGGCACCAGCACCCCCCCGCGACACCAAAGGGAATATGCGGTGGGAAATGGATGGATGGTTATGTCCAATATTATCAATATAGGTCATAATAATAAATTATTATACAAAAAAGGGCCCACTTTTGTCCATGCTAAAAAGGTCAACACTCAGCTACTTGAAGAAAACCCGGAGTATGTGTTATTATAGTGTAAAATCTAATAATAGTTCATGTTAATAATCAAGTCATTACGTTTTTGGAATATGCAAAGGGTTTAACGTGGCACCTCCATGCAGGTCAGCACCTTCCTTCCTGTAGGTTATGGAAGGTGTCAAAATATGTTTACATACAGGACAAATAACATCATTTATTTATGCACAGCAGAATAAATCAATTTCTACATAAAAATATACATATTAATTAATATACATTGTAAGAATTATGAAGTGGACTTGTTGCCCTTTGATTCAAAAGTTTAACTTTTAACACCAATATCATTACAGTATAGTCAATATATAATACTATTTAGACCATGGTCTCGAAACTACGGCACACGGGCCGGATCTGGCCCACCGGTGTCCAAAATCCGTCCATCCATCCATCCATCCATCCATGTTTTACTGCTTGTCCCTTTTGGGGTCGTGGGGGGTGCTGAAGCTTATTTCAGCTACATTCGGCTGAGATAGGCGGGGTATACCCTGGACAAGTCGCCACCTCATCTCAGGGCCAAAAACTGAAGTTTATGCATGTTTTAAATAAAAGCAACCTCAATAGATTCGTACGACCTTTTAAAATCGTATTTATAACATTTTATGAGATTTTAGGATCATTTTAGACATTTTAAGGCCTTAAATTCAAATAATTGGATGCAAGACTTTTTTAGACTTTTGAAGATCCCGCGGATACCCTGAGGTATCAAAAGTCAAAGTTGAACATTTTTAAGAAATACACACTATCATCATATAGCATTGACTCAATATAAGATGCAAAAATTACACAACGCCGACTAGCGGCCAAAATAAAGAACTGCGTTGGGAAGGAGTTCAATAAAAGCACATTTACAGTATTACACATCCATCCATCCATTTCCTAGCGCTTGTCTCTTTTGGGGTTGCATCCCTAAGTAAAAAAAAAAATCCTAAAAAATAAACATATACAAAATATTATATATTTTTTATTTCTGTCCTTTCTAATCCATTTTATATATATATATATATATATATATATATATATATATACACACACACCCATACATACATATATATGTATACACATACATACATATATATACATATATATATATATATATATATATATATATATATATGTATGTGTGTGTATATATATATATATATATATATATATATACACACACCCATACATACATATATATGTATACACATACATACATACATACATACATACATATATATATATATATATATATGTATGTGTGTATATATATATATATATACACACATACATATATACACATATATGTATGTGTGTATATATACATACATGCATATATACACACATACATATATATATACACATACATACATATATGTATACACATATATGTATGTATGTATATATACATATATACATATATGTATATACATATATGTATATATATACACATGCATATATGTGTATATATATGCTTGCATATATATACACATACATACATATATACGTATATATATATGTACATATACACACTCACACGCACACACATACACACACAGCCGGTCCCCGGCCAAATTGTTTTAACCCAGTGCGACTGTGCGGCCCCTGAGTCAAAAAGATTGGGGACCCTTGATTTAGACAAACTTAGACTTAGACATACTATATTGATCCATAAAGGAAATTGTTTTCTTTTTTATTATATATTATATTGTTGTATTATGTCATATCATTTTAATGTATTATATATTATTATTATTTGCAGATTTTTAAGACCCCTGATTTAGACAAACTTTATTGATCCTTAAAGGAAATTGTTTTATTATTTATTATATATTATATTTTTATATTATATCATATATTATATCATATTTGCAGCTTTTTAAACATGTTGATATTTGTATCTGCATATTTATCCTTTGACATTTATTATAGTACTAAACTATTTAACTGCACTTTCTTTGGCCGTACTTGCTCATTAATGACAATAATAATACAATATTGGACTCTGACAGTGTCTTTGAACATTATCAGCATTAATTCCAGCTCCCCGCCTTATCTCCGTCCACCTAAAAAACATTATCCCATTACATTGCGTGACCCTGACGCTATTTTGAAACCATTTAGGGGCCGAGCTTTATCTAAATACCGCCCTAAATCAGCTGCAGCGGGGTTATGCATGCACGTATATTCCATAAAAGCACCGCAGACGCTGTGCTGTGTTTACACTGCGCCACTTTGCCGCGGGTCGCAGCGTCCCAGACACGTTTTTTTATCCTTAAAATAATCATCTGTCACTATTTTTATAATGTATATACCGTCTGTTGGCCTGCAGAAGAACTGCGCTTCAACTCTTGTTTACATGTTTTACACGCGTTTTGTCATAAACACATGCAGTGGACACATTACACCCGATGTCGAAATCAGGCGCAGATTTAATATATTTAACATTTATGTTTATATTATTGTAGTGGAAGCAAGGGCATTGCGTCATTTTAAAGGGTTTTCCTAATAATTAAACATTGCCATGTTTTAATAAGGCATGCACGTGACTCTCTGTTATAAAAGCCTTCTAATAGTAGTTAAATCTTTTTAAATAAGTAAAACCAAAATACATTAACTCAGTTATGTTCAAGACTTGGCCAATAACTTGATAAAACAAATATTTAAATATAAATATTCAATACAATAAAATACATATGTAACATGATTTTATACTAGGTTTGCTACTTTATTGTGACAACACCCCATTAGTTATTCCTTTTGTTTGGCCTTTTTTTCCCCTAAAACGTCAATATTCTTGTGTGTGTGTGTGTGTGTGTGTGTGTGTGTGTACACACACATACATACATACATATACATGTGTGTATATATAGACATCTACACACACATATATATATATATATATATATATATATATATATATATATATATATATATATATATATATATATATATATATATATATATACACACACACACACACACACATATGTATGTTATTTGAACAAAAACATAAAATTGATACATCAACAAAATAGCACAAATAGTCAATATACACAATCAAGTAAATTCCTCAAATAATTTATTGTTTTTACTACTTGTGAAAACACACAAATATGTGGTATAAAGACATGTACAATCAAAAAATGTATAAAAAGTGGTTTAATTGTTTCATTACTATGACAACACCCAATTAAATATTTTTTTTGTTGTATCCCCCGCCCCAAAATGTAAAAGCTTGAATATAAAACAGCATAAATAGCCAACATGTACACTTCAATAAAGTATTTTTTTTAATGTAATTTTTTCCACTACTCACAAACACAAATACATACAAAACAAAAGATACATTATACAGACATGCTTTACCCCCCAAAACGTGATTATTCACAAAAATACACAATTTAAAACACAAACAGCAGAAATGTTCAACATATACAATTTAATAATTTCCTTTTTTTAAATATTATTTTTACTACTTAATTGTGACGACATCCAAAATAACCCAACATAAAAACGATACATAATTAAAACATAGCTATAAGAGTCAATGTACACAATCAAAAACATATAAAACATGTTTTTACTGCATGTTATTATTGTGATACCACTTTAAATCGTCATTTTTTGGGGGTAGGGGGTGATTTTTTATTCAAAACATGAATATTCCGCTCAAAGCCCCCCCCCCCCCCCCCCCCCCGTGAAATACACAGCTGTGCTTGACTGCACTTGTACTCACAAGCTCCATGAGTGCTGCTTTCACTTTGATGCACCATTAATTTAACATGCCAAAGCCATTCTTCATGCTTGCACCTTGCTTTTAAAAAAAAAATAATAATAACACTGCTTTAATTACTGTAAAGGTTTAACTATCTGCATTCGTGACAACAGGCAGTAAAAAGTGCATCCAAGCTTCTAAACCGAGTAACTCGGGCAAAGAAAAAAACAACATAAATCACTCCGTGGTGGTTTAATGTGTTTTATTTTCCACCATCTGCCCCGGTGGCGTTCTTTATATCCACAATTCCCCCATAATCACCTCCTAATGAAGTTAGTGAAAATCATGTTGGCTCCACACGACATGTCCTACTTGCTGCAACTGTTAAAACGGCAGTGGAATCAAACACTCGGGTCGAATCTGCAGGTCACTCGGACGAGAACACACTCGGTGTCAAATTCGACAAGTTTTTCTTTTTTTCAAGGTTTTTTTTTTTGGGAGAAGTCCCCCGCCGCTGCAGCGTGTTCACCGTTCCTCGTTTGTCAGGCGCTGAGCTACTCCATGAGGCCGTCCAGAAAGCAAACCTGACACTGTTGATTAAGACGTCCACTACGCAGGGATGAAATACAACACTGGTCGTACCCTCGACAACACTACCTTCACCCCCTTCACTCCCTCAAGAAAATCTTTGATTCTTTGTCCGATTACGTCACTTTCTCCAACAATCAGAAAAAAAAAAAAAAAAAACTTAAACCAGAACCGCTCTTGATCTTTTTGGGTTTGATATCAGTCCGAGGTGCTGAAAGAGTTCCAACCCCCGGCCCCCTTGCTCCAAACCGCTGACCGAAATAGGCCACGAGGAGCCATCTTGGCACTGTTATGAAGTCACCTCCTAATTGTTTGTGTCATCGTGTCGATTTTTCAATGGACGCCGCGTCCCTCCTCTTCAGAGTGCTTACCCTCCACTTTCCAAACAAATATTCGGGGCCTCGATTCAAAGGCGGTCAAGCCCCGGGGGTTTATTGTGCGAGTTAGGCAAGGGGGGTTGGGGGTGGGCTTTTACAGTATGTCGCCACCGGGCCACATAAAGGCTAATTCAATCCAATATGTCCAATTAGACATGGCGGCGACGGCGTTCTGGGAAACGCAGTTTATGTCGTCATGGTGGTCGTCTGGTGCTCCCTTAGAGGAGAAGATCTTTCCTAATGTCGCAAACTTTCAGACTTCTCGTGGGATGATTATTGGTGGCGCCGTTTTTCTTCGGTCAACAGGAGCTGTCGGGCCGCTTAGGAACAACCAATAAAGCTACTTGGAGTTTAGGAGAGTGGCGAACGGGCGGTAAATGGGGAAAAAAATGTTTGTTTGCTCGTTAGCTTTGTTGATCAATTGGTATTGTACCTTTTGTAATCCCAGTAATTCAGTCCTTCTCAATTCATTTCTGTTCCGCCTCCCTAGGATACAGAAAACATTGGATAAATGGTATCATTTGTCTATGAAGTTGTTATAAGTACACCTCTGCATAACATTATATCCTTAAAGGCCTACTGAAATGAGATTTTCTTATTTAAACGGGAATAGCAGGTCCATTCTATGTGTCATACTTCATCATTTCGCGATATTGCCATATTTTTGCTGAAAGGATTTTTTAGAGAACATCGACGATAAAGTTCGCAACTTTTGGTCGCTAATAGAAAAGCCCTGCCTTTACCGGAACTATGTGCGCGTTACGTCACGAGTTCCAGGGCTCCACACATATTCACATTGTTTTTAATGGGAGCCACCAGCAGTAAGAGCAATTCGGACCGAGAAAGCGACAATTTCCCCATTAATTTGAGCAAGGATGAAAGATTCGTGAATTAGGATATTGAGAGTGAAGGATTAGAAAAAAAAAAAAAGTGGCGGCAGTGTGAGCGTTTCAGATGTAATTAGACACATTTGCTAGGATAATTCTGGAAGATCCCTTATCTGCTTATTGTTTTAATAGTGTTTTAGTGAGATTTTAAAGATTGTAAAGACATACCTCGAGGTCGGATGGCTGCGGTGAACACGAAGTGTCTCAGAGAGAAGCCGAGGAGCCAAGCTCACAGCTGCCTTTTAAACAGCTGCTCCAGGACGACGAATAATCCAATGATTTCTCCGGTAAGATATATATCACAATTTCCCCATCCAAAAACATGCTGGTTGACGTAGAGAAAACATGTTCACTTGACCGCTGTGTTAAAGCTTCACAACAAACAAAGAAACACCGACTGTGTCTCGGTCCTAAAGACAGCTGCAATCCACCGTTTTCCACCAACAGCATTGTTCTTTATAGTCTCCATTATTAAATGAACAAATTGCAAAATATTCAGCAACACAGATGTCCAAAATACTGTGTAATTACGCTATGAAAAGAGACGACTTTTAGCCGTGTTTGGTGCAGCGCTAATATTTCCTGACAGTCCGTGATGTCACGCGTACGCGTCATCATTCCGCAACGTTTTCAACAAGAAACTTGCGGGAAATTTAAAATTGCAATTTAGTAAACTAAAAAGGCCGTAATGACGTGTTGCAATGTTAATATTTCATCATTGATATATAAACTATCAGACTGCATGGTCGGTAGTAGTGGGTTTCAGTAGGCCTTTAAAGTACCAGTAGAGTGGAAAAACTAATCTCTGTCTTGAAGCTGTTATTATATGAACCTGATTTATGACACTAAAAGACTTCCAAATTTTGCAAATCCATCCATCCATCCATTTTCTACCGCTTGTCCCTTTCGGGACAAGCAGGGCCAACACAGATAGACAGACAACATTCACACTCACATTCACACACTAGGGCCAATTTAGTGTTGCCAATCAACCTATCCCCAGGTGCATGTCTTTGGAGGTGGGAGGAAGCCGGAGTACCCGAAGGAACCCACGCATTCATAAAGAGATAATTCGATATAATCGAAATAGTATCAATCACACAGAGATTCACAAGCCATTTTGAGAGATAATGAGCAAGCCAGTCACGTGAACTGTGAAGTAGAAGTAGAAAACAGAGATCCCTTCCCCATCAACAACATTGCTAATCAAGCAGACTTTGTGAGAGCCAACGATTACTTTGGGAAAAAAATTCTTTTTGAGCCCGAACACAAAGAGGACGACCAATAAGTCTTCGTAGCCAAGTGCTAAACGGGTACAACTTTATTCGAAAACTGTATCATTAGCCGTATTGTGAGTTGCTAAACATACAAACTAACCATAACCAACATAAGTTAAAGAAATACTTACTGTAATATTTGCTCTCTTTCTGGGATCCCGACTGACATAACGGATAAGGTTTTCAACAAAAAGTTGCCGCAACTACCATCTTTTTGTGTCTTTTTTGCCATATTGGGCAACCAGCCTGTCAGACCATGGCCACGTGTCTATTACCATGTGAGGGATGCATTAAGAATAATATAGAATTTACTTTGAGGAAGTCCAGAGACGAAGTTGAAGCAGCCGCCGGCTTAGTTTGTTAGCAATAGTGGCGTAAGCTAGCATTAACTCACTTACGCCGCTAAAATAGTCTGCCTGCATTGGCGCTTATAATAACAATATCACTCATATTTGGTTAATTTTCAGGTCATTACATGAAAATTTTGATTCGTTGGCGGTTTCTGGATGTCATATCAAAGACTATAAAAATGTGACCCCTACCTCCCTGCTTGGCACTCAGCATCAATGGTTGGAATTGGGGGTTAAAAATCAACAAAAATGATTCCCGGGCGTGGCCATCGCTGCTAGTCACTGCTCCACTCACCTCCCAGGAGGTGATCAAGGGTGATGAGTCAAATGCAGAGAATAATTTTGCCACGCCTAGTGTGTGTGTGAAAATCATAGGTACTTTAACTTTTTAGAGAGTATAAAGAGTATCTGTTGACTCAATTGTTAGCTATTTATCTACAAATTTGAATGCATAAAAAAGCCACACGTGTGTTCTTGTATTACATAAGGATGGTGAAGGATAAACAGTACATCTCTTTCCAATTTCTGAATTTCCAGCAGGACTGATTTAATAATATGGTCAGAGTGCAAAAGCGTTACTGCAGTGACGTAGAATCTACGGAAATTGCTGAAGATAATCGAAACACAATAATCAAAATATCTGACTGAATTTATGGTGTTTTGTGATGTTTAAACAGTGTTTTCACATACTTAGCGGATTGTAAATACAGTTGTATATGGCTTAATGGATACAATGAAATACAAATAAGCATATAGAGTCAGTCACTCTACTGGTACTTTAATAACAATAAATAAACTTTCAACAAAAATTAACTTTATTAATATTGTATTTTTAGTCTGTAGCATAAAATTACTTCCAAAAAGCTTTTCGAAGCTGGGTTTGACGAATTGTACTGCATGGTACTGATAAAGCAAGTTCAGATACTTAGGCCTACCATGCTGCTGTATTTTAATGTTGCCCATTAAGGTGATAGTTGGGCAGCAAAGTTTTTTCTGAGGTGAAACTTGGTAAAAAAAAAAATAAGTAAAGTTTGAGAACCTTTGATTTAGACCACAAGCAAATGTTTTTTAAATTGGAGATTAAAATCATCACAGGCCCACTTTTATAAAATATATAAAAACATTTTATAAATGTGAAGCTACAAACTTCAAAGTGTGATGTGGAGAGGGTCGACTGTATCATATTTTGCATTGTCTGTTAAAGGCCTACTGAAACCCACTACTACCGACCACGCAGTCTGATAGTTTATATATCAATGATGAAATATTAACATTGCAACACATGCCAATACGGCTGGTTTAGTTTACTAAATTGCAATTTTAAATTTCCCGGGAAGTTTCTTGTTGAAAACGTCGCAGAATGATGACGCTTGCGTGTGACATCACGGACTGTCAGGACATATTAGCGCAGCACTATTTGCGGCTAAAAGTCGTCTCCTTTCATTGCGCAATTAAACAGTATTCTGGACATTTGTGTTGCTGAATCTTTTGCAATTTGTTCAATTAATAATGGAGAAGTCAAAGTAGAAAGATGGAGTTGGGAAGCTTCAGCCTTTAGCCACACAAACACATGGTGTTTCCTTGTTTAAAATTCCCGGAGGTGAAGCTTTACTGTGGATCAGAGCGGTCAAGCGAACATGGTTCCCGACCACTTGGCACCGGCAGGCTTCGGTGAGAAAATTGTGGTAAAAAGTCGCCTCTTACCGGAGATCAGCTGAGGTTGCGCCGTCCATGCAGCTGACGTCGACTTCCCTCAGAGAACAGGCCTCAAGACACCCGTGGACACACCCCTCCGACTATCAGGTACTATTTAATCTCACTAAAACACTAGCAACACAATAGAAAGATAAGGGATTTCCCAGAATTATCCTAGTAAATGTGTCTAAAAACATCTGAATCCGTCCCAATGCAATCGGCTTTTTTTATTTTATTTTATTTTTTTATTTTTTCTAGTCCTTCGCTATCAATATCATCATTCACGAATCTTTCATCCTCGCTCAAATTAATGGGGGAATTGTAGTTTTCTTGGTCAGAATAGCTCTTGCTGCTGGAGGCTCCCATTATAAACAACGTGAGGACGTGAGGAGCCCTCACCCTTGTGACATCATCGTCTGCGACTTCCGGTAAAGGCAAGGCTTTTTTATCAGCACCAAAAGTTGCAAACTTTATCGTCGATGTTCTCTACTAAATCCTTTCAGCAAAAATATGGCAATATCGCGAAATGATCAAGTATGACACATAAACTGGACCTGCTATTCCCGTTTAAATAAGAACATCTCATTTCAGTAGGCTTTTATGTTGACGGCCCGGCAAAATGCATAAAAATGACTTGATATAACAGCTAATTGTTGATAACTTGGTGCACATGGGGACGGCATGGCGAAGTTGGTAGAGTGGCTGTGCCAGCAATCTGATGGTTGTTGGTTCAATCCCCACCTCCTACCATCCTAGTCACGTCCGTTGTGTCCTTGGGCAAGACACTTCACCCTTGCTCCTGATGGGTCCTGGTAAGCACCTTGCATGGCAGCTCCCGCCGTCAGTGTGTGAATGTGTGTGTGCATGGGCGAATGTGGAAATACTGTCAAAGCACTTTGGGCTCCTTAAAAAGGGGTAGAAAAGCGCTATACAAGTACAACCCATTTACCATTTACCACATGTTACATGGACGTTGTTCAAATACAACATGAGTGGTGCTTGTGATATTGACGATTGAACCTCGGCAGTCAAGGATATAACAACGCATTTTTGACTCATATCCACACAAAATGTAATGTTTTTAATAGGGATATAAAAGAAAACCATTGAATTAATCGCAATTTTTATTTGTAACTATTCTTAATTTATAAAGAAAACATGAAAAAAATCCACCCAGCCATCTTTTTCCGCTTATCGAAGGTTGGGTGACGGGGGCAGCAGCCTAAGCAGGGGAAGCCCAGACTTCCCTCTCCCCAGCCATTTTGCCTAGCTCATTACGGGTGATCCGAAGGCGTTACCAGGCCAGCCGAGAGACGTAGTCTCCTCAACGTTTCTTTGGGACTTTGTACAAAAAGTAATGCTATTTCTATAGATTTGTCACATGTTTGAGTGATGTTATGAAACTGCTCTGCCAAGTGAAATGTACCGCTCTGTTTTTGTGCCTAACTAACATGAGATGGCGCTTATGATGCTGTAAACCATTCCTTACAACGGATGTAGCCTTTTCCCAGTGTTTTTAGCAGGGTTTTCTACCTAAAAACTGGCTTTTGTTTTTCTTTAGGAATGGATGTTTTAACCCCCTAAACCAGGGGTGTCCAAAGTGGGCAACTCAAATTGTGTTGGGCAAAAGCATGTAGTCAAAATATAAAACAACAAAAAAAGAGTAGAAATCCAACAAAAAGATCCAAAAGGTGTATTGCAATGAGAAAACGGGTCCCTTTGGGATGGGTTTCGGGCGCATCCGAGCGGTAGGAGACCACGAGGAAGACCCAGGACATGGTGGACAGACTATGTCTCCCAGTTGGCCTGGGATCGCCTCGGGATTCCCCCGGGAAGAGCTGGACAAAGTAGCTGGGGAGAGGCAAGTCTTGGGCTTCTCTGCTTAAGCTGCTGCCCCCGTGACCAAACTTTGGATAAGCGGAAGAAGATGGATGTTAATGAGAAAAAGCTGTATTTACGAAACCAATACCTATAAATAATATGTTTTGTCACCTATTACACAAAGTGGACACAAAGGGTTGTCTTTAAATATAAATAATGTTTGCTTTTAAACTTTTTTTATTTATTTATTTATTTTCAAAATGTTGCTCGAAAAAGTTTGGGGACCTGAACTAAACAAATTCTTATTTACGGCAAATTGTATCATTACATTTGAGCCATGTTTGTCAAGTGTATTGCAATCATTTTTTGCATCATTAGCGCAATAAAACTGTAACGTTACAGAGTAGTCTCTCACAGAACGTTTTAGTGGAATTTTGTACTCAAAGTTCTTTTGTTACTGGAAAAGTGGCATTTTTGGGGGAACTTACCCGAAATTCTTTAAAAAAAAAAACAATCTGTAAGCATCTTAAACTAAGTAACCTTTAAATTGCTGCAAATTGCAGATTTTGTGTTGCTAAGTTTAGCATTTTTGGCAGAGAGTTGGGCTTCACGGTGGAAGAGGGGTTAGTGCGTCTGCCTCACAATACGAAGTTCCTGCAGTCCTGGGTTCAAATCCAGGCTCGGGATCTTTCTGTGTGGAGTTTGCATGTTCTCCCCGTGAATGCGTGGGTTCCCTCCGGGTACTCCGGCTTCCTCCCACCTCCAAAGACATGCACCTGGGGATAGGTTGATTGGCAACACTAAAATTGGCCCTAGTGTTTGAATGTGAGTGTGAATGTTGTCTGTCTATCTGTGTTGGCCCTACAATGAGGTGTTTGACTTGTCCAGGGTGTACCCCGCCTTCCGCCCGATTGTAGGTGAGACGGGCGCCAGCGCCCCCCGCCACCCCAAAAGGGAATAAGCGTTAGAAAATGGATGGATGGATGGGGCAGAGAGTTGTCTGTTGCAGCGATTGTCAGACTGTAGTCCACATAGCACGAGTGGTACATAGGCTCCATCTAGTGGTATGCCAAAGTACCCCTAATTATTGTAATGAAGTGACTGGAGCCGTTATCAAAGGTTTATCATCTTTGAATGGAAGTCGTTGTCATCATCAAGTACAGTAATATATTTACTTCATATTTAAGTACAGTACAGTTTTATTTAACTTTTAAGTACATTTTATTTAATCTTTAAAAAGTATTTATTTATTTTAGTACAATGTTCTTTTAACTTTTATGTGCCATAATTGTATTTGATTCATTATTTAGGTACAGTGTTCAAACACAGTATTAGTGTTATTGTTTACCCTTACAGTGGTCAAAAATCTTAAATGTACTTGTTAAATAAAAACTGTCTCGTTTTTAATGAACACTTAGGCCTACTATGTCACTGTATTTTAATGTCGGTCATTATGGTGGTACTCGAAGAGCCAAGTGTTTTTCTGAGGTGAGAACCACGGATCCAGTACTTTGCTACATTGCCACCGATAGTCCAATTTGGGGGTTTTCTTCAAAAATTTAAGAAAAATCCACTGAACCTAACAAACTAAAAATGACCACAAACTTTTTTTTTTTTAAAGAGAATTTGTACAAAAAGTTGCTTTCACTGAAAAACGGGTATTAGAAAAACATTAATTTTATGCTGCCTTTTTTTTTTTTTTTTTTTTTTGCTGCTGCTGTTACATATACTGTAGTATTATACATGGTAATTGTGATTTGTTATGTATTATACAAACATATAATATAATATATATGTTATATATAGTATATATGTTATATATACTGTATATATAACATGTAAATATTACATATATGTTATATTTTATATTGCTACTATGGTGCATTTTTAAAGTACTTTATACCTTTTGTTTTTGCCCTCTTTTTGTACTCTTGTGTGCATTGTCCTTTCCATCCTTATACTTTCCATCCTTTGTAACTGAGCTACTGTGTGGAACACTTTCCCTTGTGGATCATTAAAGTGTGTCTAAGTCTAAGGCTAAGTTTTGGGGTCCTTTAGACCTACTGTAAGTACAGTTTTTGTCACTATCTAAAAGTCCCAAAATAGAAGGGTTTGTAAATGGATGTTCCACTGTGCCTTTAAAATGTAGAATTGTTGTTGCAAAATGTTGCACTTTCTTTCCCGTTTACTAAGTATTTCACCAAAACCTAGTCAAGTTATGACACCCTGACATACGACGTCCTACTAAATTCTGATGCCGTTTAACACCCGGTCATATCAATATTTTAGGACTATGTCGCATTTGGGACGTGTTTCTAAGCTAACGTACTGTCGTCCGCACATGATTGATTCTTCTCCAGAGAAACGTAAAGGCTCGACTGTTGCTCATCTGGCGGCTTTACCAGACCATTTAGTTTTACTGCAGCCACTCCACTCCACTCCACTCTCAGCTATCTCTCACCTTCGAGGCCACTCGCTATCAACGACGTCGTCCAGCGGATCATCTCTCCTTTCCGTATATTTCATTCTGCGGGCCATTGATAAGGGCTTTGCGTCTGTCTTTCTGATCCTCCAAGGAACTGTCCTGCGGCTGCTGTAATTCTGCCCGTCCGCAGCCAATAAAGATAACAGACGGCCTGCTGGAATGCGCTGCAGGAAGGTGACAGTGAGGAGATGAAGGAATGTAAAAAGACACATAAAATGCAACGCGCTCCGTAACCGCCTCGTCGAAGCTTTTTATGTGTGTTTGTGGTCATTAGCAGGCATGTAAAGCGCGGCTCAACCGAGAATTTTACGACTTTTTCGATTGTTTTTGCTGGATTTCACTTAAAATAACCTCCTAAGAACCATCGTCCTGCGCAGTGGACATTGGTGTTATGCAAAAATAGCTTTTTTTTTTTTTTTTCTTCCTCAAGTTGAGTAACTCTGAGAAAAAAACCCCCACCAAAAACAAAGATGCTGGGTCTCAAGAGGAAATAGACAATTATGGGGTAAAATAATAAATCAGTTATTGTTTTTTGTTATTACTCAACACGATTTCCAGTAGTAAAAATGTCATGTTGTCCTTCTTTGAAAAGCAACCTAGTTGAGACTAAATCAAGAGCGCCTCTGCTGGTTCCAGCGAAGTAATGCACCTAATTTTGATCAACATAATTCAAATTCAGTTCAACATAGGCTAATCTATACCATGTGCGCATTTTATGACATAGGACACATTTGCCACAAAAGTTGTGTTATTAGTTGATAAATTTTGGCCATTTAAAATACTTGTCGCATTGTGTAATCCAGGGGTGTCCAAACTGCGGGGCACGGAATAAGTGTGGCCCGCTAGCCTCTTCAACTCGGCCTTCAAGATGTCTAAAGCTCAACAACGCACATCTTTCAAATTAATCTTATTTACCAGGCGGTCTCTGAATGATCCATATATGCTGCCAATTTATGGACATTGTGAATATATTTAATCAATGACCCTTGTAGGTACTTTTCAACACTAGCACAGCATTTAGTTATATGCCACTATCCAAACAACCTTCCCTGGTCATGGTGCAAAAAAAAAAAAAAAAACTAACATAAAGGTCAACACACATGGTCACACACAACACAACCTGCTCACTGAACATTGTGGATATTATGAAAAACGTCCAAACACCATAAAAAATGTACATTCTATTAGAGTGCATGATTGAAATAAAATGTGAAACACTCTCCACAATTATCCATGTCTGGCGTATTTTAGCTGTTTGACGGAGGTAAACAAGTCAAACTTTCACATACAAAATCCAATTATATTAATTATTAAAATAATATATCCACACACACACACATAAACGCACGCACACACACACCTGTATAAATATCAATATATATATTTATATATATATTTAGATATAGATGATAGATGTACCTATATATGTATACATATAGTTATATGTATACTATAATTATATATATATATATTATAATATTTATGTATATATA
Source organism: Nerophis ophidion (assembly GCF_033978795.1). Taxonomy (NCBI): domain Eukaryota; kingdom Metazoa; phylum Chordata; class Actinopteri; order Syngnathiformes; family Syngnathidae; genus Nerophis; species Nerophis ophidion. The sequence continues at coordinate 66,617,372 of NC_084614.1, forward strand.
GTTTATAACTCTATTATAAACATATATATATATATTATATATGTGTGTATATATATATATATTATAACTATGTGAATATATAGTTATATATATAGTTATAATATATATTTGTATATATATAAATATATAGATGATAGATATTTCTATATATGTATATAAATATAGATGTATGTACATTATAATTATATGTATATTATAACTATATGTATGTATATATGTATATATATTTATAACTATATTATACATATATGTATTATAACTATATATGTGTATATATAACTATAATATATAACCTATATTATATATATATACACACATATATATACATATATATATGTATATATATATATATATCTATATATATATATATATATATATATATATATATATATATATATATATATATATATATATATATATATATATATATATATATAGATAGATAGATAGATATATATAGATATAGATAGATAGATAGATGGATAGATTTATATAGTTACTTTACATGCAGTTGGCATCGGCTCCCGGCCAAATTTTTCTAGCCCACTGTAGCCCCCAAGTCAAAAAGTTTGGACACCCCTGGTGTAATCCATTGACTTCTCACAATCACAAAGTTTGGAGTGAAATATTGAAAAAAGTTTAAAAAAATAAAATGAAATAAGGCTATACATGGAAAATAGAAACAATGTAAGGTTTTTTATTTTAAAATGTATTTAAAAAAAAAAAAGTCTGAGGCGAATTTGGTACTTTAAATTACTCCTTGTATATTTTAGCCTGCATAACATTGTCTCTTTGAATACAGTATATGATGTGATGCAATGAATGAATAACAATTATAGTTTGGCATGAAAATTTAATGAAAAATTTGAGAAATTAGTTCAAATTCCACGCAAAAAAAGCTCAGTGTCCTCAGTCTGCGCATGCTTTAAAAAGTTTACTATGGATAATTAAATCAATGTATAATAGACGTTGTGGTTTTATTTGTGCTACTACGTATACATTGTGGAAGTATTTGTTTAATGTTTCATTTCATAAATAAATAACCAATGACATATTTACAGGCGTTTGAAGTAGAACGTTATAAACAGGCAGTAAAACTGCGTATAATGTTTGAGTTCCAGTAAAAGTGACAAGCTGTAGTTATCCACGTGTTTTGTCCCACATGCACGTCGAGGTCGTCCATGCCCGGGTCCCGTGGACCACCGGCGGGCCGGTCTCTCTAATGATTTCACAGCAGCAGATTTAACAGAGGGTGGCTGCTCTGTGTCAGACGACCCCCGAGGATTGCGTAGAGACTGACAGTCAAAACACGAGCATAAAGGCTTGACCCTGACAAAACCTCCAGGTGGAGACGGTTCAGGGACTCCACGTCCCTAAAAGCATTTTTAGCGCCGAAGAAAGCTTGGACACTCTGCAGGGGCGCCAATTGTCTGTCAGGTGGACGGCGACCTTTGAGAGAAACAAACTATCAAAGTCATTATTATTTATTTTATTTCTCAGCTATAGCCTCCTGGGAGCCAGCGTCCTCTATGGTGGACATTCAAAGCTAACAACAATTCAAGCAAGAAAAGTCTTTTTTAAACGTTTTTAAAATGCAATTAACATATTGGTGTTGTTTGAAAATTAATCCATTTATTGTATACTGTATAGATAAGGCCAAAATTTTCCTTTTTTAGTACATGTAAAAACATTTTTTACAGGAAAACTTTAAATCAAATATGTTTTAAAAGGTAAAATTTTCATTTTTCTGTTTTTTTTTTTTTTTTAAGAATTTTATGTGTAGTTTACGTGATAAATTTTTCGTACAACTCAATTTAAAACAACCGTTACCATTTTGTACAACTTTTGCTTATTCATATGTGCATATTTTGAAAGAATGAATCAGTTATTTTTTCTAACAACTTTTTACTTTTACGCCGAAATTTTACAAGCATACACGGCGTTCTTTTTTTGTTTGAGAACACGTTGGAGTAATTAGTTGCTTCAAATTTCTCACAACACTTACCTTTTTTTTATTCTTAAAACGCTTATAAACTTTGAACAATTTAAGGAACTACATTTTTGTTTTAAAGAACATATTCCAGTTTTAGACCAATCGATCACATAACTTTTTGTACACCTTTTCTTTTTTGGTGTTTGGATTTATTAGCGACTTAAAATTTTGCGTATTTAAAAATTCTAATCTATTTTATAAGAATAAGCGGCAAGTTTAGTAGCACTTTTTACTTTTGGTGTTTGACAACGGGCTGTAATTTTGTACGTAACATAGATTTCTTTGTACAAATCTGCTTTTCTCGTTTGAGAAATTAGTCACTTTCATGTTTGCACAACTGTTAATTTTTTTTGTATTAGAACAATCTTATGAATGTTAAAATATTTAATCACCTAATTTTTTCATTCTCGTCTTGTGTTGCATAACTTTTCGTTAGTTTTCTTGTTGCGATTTTGCAATGAAATAGTCAACCAAAATTTTGTAAAACTTACATTTTTTTTAAGTAATTGTAAAACATTTCACTCGTTGTGTCCAAGAACACGTTTTTTAAGATGGTTATCAATTTAATTTGAAAAACTTCATTAACTGTCTTTTACTTTTTGCATTCAAAAAGGCTTGAAAGTTGAAAGTTTATTAACAACCGAAAACATAACATTATGTATAAGTTTCCGTTTTCCATTTAAGAAAATCAGACGTGGGTATTAACGCGCTATATTTATAATTTTTACTTTTACTTGACTATTTTTGTGAAGAAGACCCAATTTTTTTTACTCGTTTTATTCCAGTCGTTACATTTATTTGTATTACTATTATTCAATTCAATTCTCTGTATTTACAAAAAATTATAAAAGTTAATACGCTTAACAATTTTGTGTGATTTTTAAGTGCTTTGACAAAGGGAAACTCCTGGGCAATTGTAATAGCTTATAAGTCTAGGCCTCAAAATAGTACATGTAAGATAATAAAGTACAACAATAATTCATCCATCCATTTTCTACCGCTTATTCCCTTTGGGGTCGCGGGAGGCGCTGGTGCCTATCTCAGCTACAATCGGGCGGAAGGGGGAGTACACCCTGGACAAATCACCACCTCATTGCAGGGCCAACACAGATAGACAGACAACATTCACACTCACATTCACACACTAAATGGTAAATTAAATGGTTGTACTTGTATAGCGCTTTTCTAACCCTTTTTAAAGGCCTACTGAAACCCACTACTACCGACCACGCAGTCTGATAATTTATATATCAATGATGAAATCTTAACATTGCAACACATGCCAAAATGGCCTTTTTAGTTTACTAAATTACAATTTTAAATTTCCCGCGGAGATTCTTGTTGAAAACGTCCTGGAATGATGACGCGTATGATGACGCGTATTTGTGACGTCTCGGGTTGTAGCGGACATATTGGCCCAGCACCGCACACGGCTAAAAGTCGTCTCTTTTCATCGCATAATTACACAGTAATTTGGACATCTGTGTTGCTGAATCTTTTGCAATTTGTTCAATTAATAATGGAGACTATAAAGAATAATGCTGTTGGTGGAAAGAGGTGGATTGCAGCTGCATTTTGCACCGAAACACAGCCTGTGTTTCTTTGTTTGTTGTGAAGCTTTAACACAGAGCGGTCAAGCGAACATGTTTCTCTACGTCAACCAGCAAGTTTTTGGATGGGAAAATTGTGATATTAAGTTGGCTCTTACCGGAGACTTCAGTGGATTATGCGACCTCCTCCTGCAGCTCAGAAAGGCAGCTGTGATCTTGGCTCGTCCATTGGCTTCTCTGAGAGACACTGGCGTTCACCGCAGCCATCCGACTTTGAAGTATGACTTTACAATCTCACTAAAACACTATTAAAACAATAAGCAGATAAGGGATCTTCCAGAATTATCCTACTAAATGTGTCTAATTACATCTAAAACACCGCCTGGAGCCGTCGCCTTTTTTTTTTTTTTTCTTTCTTTTTTTTCTGGTACTTCATTCTAAACCTCCTCATCTACGAATCTTTCATCCTCGCTCAAATTAATGGGGAAATTGTCGCTTTCTCGGTCCGAATAGCTCTAGCTACTGCTGGCTATGATTGTAAACAATGTGAGGATGTGAGGAGCCCTACAACCCTTGACGTCAAGCGCACATCGTCTGCTACTTCCGTTTAAGGCAAGGCTTTTTATTAGTGACCAAAAGTTGCGAACTTTATCGTCGATGTTCTCTACAAAATCCTTTCAGCAAAAGTATGGCAATTACGCGAAATGATCAAGTATGACACATAGAATGGACCTGTTATCCTCATTTAAATAAGAAAATCTAATTTCAGTAGGCCTTTAAGGAGACCAAAGCGCTTTGACAGTATTTTCACATTCACCCAATTACACACACATTCACACACTGATGGCGGGAGCTGCCATGCAAGGCGCTAACCAGGGCCCATCAGGAGCAAGGGTGAAGTGTCTTGCCCAAGAACACAACGGATGTGACTAGGATGGTAGAAGGTGAGGGTCGAACCAGTAACCCTTAAGATTGCTGGCACGGCCACTCTCCCAACTTCGCCACGCCGTCCCACTAGGGCCAATTTAGAGTTGCCAATCAACCTATCCCCAGTTGCATGTCTTTGGAGGTGGGAGGAAGCCCACGCAGTCACGGGGAGGACATGCAAACTCCACACAGAAAGATCCCGAGGCCGGGATTGAACCCTGACTACTCAGGACCTTCGTATTGTGAGGCAGACGCACTAACCCCACTGCCACCGTGAAGCCCTACAACAATAATATTATTTACAGTTTATTGATTCGTGCTCACGAACACATATTCGTTTGTCTCATCAGGCAGGCACGGTCACATGACTCGGTTTCACCAATCAAACTTAAGCACTAATGACATATGACCCCATTTAACCAATCAAACGCAGCCTTACATACTTTATACGCAGGTGCAGAAGAAAAATAAGCCAGAGGACGGAAGAAGTGTTTAAAGGCCTACTGAAACCCACTACTACCTACCACGCAGTCTGATAGTTTATATATCAATGATGAAATATTAACATTGCAACACATGCCAATACGGTTTGGTTTACTAAATTGCAATTTTAAATTTCCCGCGAAGTGTCGTGTTGAAAACATCGCGGTATGATGCTTCGTATGATGACGCGTGCGTTTGACGTCTCGGGTTGTAGCGGACATTATTTTCAAGCCCGATCCAAGCTATAAGTAGTCTGCTTTAATCGCATAATTACACAGTATTCTGGACATCTGTGTTGCTGAATCTTTTGCAATTTGTTCAATTAATAATGGAGAAGTCAAAGTAGAAAGATGGAGGTGGGAAGCTTTTAGCCTTTAGCCACACAAAAACAGTCGGTATTTCCTTGTTTAAAATTCCCGAAGATGAAGCTTTACTATGGATCAAAGCGGTCAAGCGAACATGGATCCCGACCAAATGTCAACCGGCAGTTTTTGGTGAGAAAATTGTGGTAATAAGTCAGCTCTTACCGGAGACATCAGCGGAGCTTCCGTCTTGCTGCTGCTGCGTGACTTCCCTCAGAGACTCTGGCGTCAACACACCCCTCCGCTTTTCAGGTATTTTATAATCTCACTAAAAGACTAGTAACACAATAGGCAGATAAGGGATTTTCCAGAATTATCCTAGTAAATGTGTCTAGGCAGATAAGGGATTTTCCAGAATTATCCTAGTAAATGTGTCTAACAACATCTGAATCGCTCTCACTAACCTCACCTTTTTTTTTCTTACTTTAAATTTTTTTTTTTTCTAGTCCTTCACTCTAAATTTCCTCATCCACAAATCTTTCATCCTCGCTCAAATTAATGGGGAAATTGTCGCTTTCTCGGTCCGAATGGCTCTAGCTGCTGCTGGCTATGATCGTAAACAATGTGAGGATGTGAGGAGCCCTACAACCAGTGACGTCACGCGCACATCGTCTGCTACTTCCAGTAAAGGCAAGGCTTTTTTATTAGCGACCAAAAGTTACAAACTTTATAGTCGATGTTCTCTACTAAATCCTTTCAGCAAAAATATGGCAATATCGCGAAATGATCAAGTATGACACATAGAAAGGATCTGCTCTTCCCGTTTAAATAAGAAAGTCTCATTTCAGTAGGCTTATCATTTCAGTAGGCCTTTAAGCACAAAGTGCAGATATAGAAGCTGAAATAAATTAATATTTTAATAGTATACGATAAAGTAAAAACTGACTTGTTTGACAATTGTCAGAATGTTCTGAAAGAAGAGACTTTAATTATGTGAGGTCACGTGACACCAGCACATCCCGGCTAATGATGAAGGCAACCGGTAGACAGTAACCCCTCAACAGCCGTGATTTAACACTAAAACTTATTTACTTACTAATCTAATTCATTCATTTCAACCACAACATTGTTATTCATACTTGATTTAGTGTTAATTAAATGTCCAAATACAACAATTTTGAAAAAGTAATTGTCAAGTAAACCAGCAAAAAAAAAAATATATATTTATCTCTTTGTAGTTAGATTTAACACTAAATAGTCAAATAGTTCACCAAAAAAGCAATCTTCGTATGTGTCCGACAATCATAATATCCAAAAATGTCATTTAAACTCATTAAAAGATGAAATATTGTACTTATCTGTTCAATCCAGAGCTTGACAGTTACTTGCGCTACATTATTAGCATGTAGCCTTTTTTTCTTCTACTGTATTCACGTCCCCACATAGCTCATCAAGCTGAAATTACCACAAACGCCCCCTAGTGTGTGAGAGGTACACTGCGTATGGCCAACAGTCAAATTAAAGGCCTACTGAAATGAGATTTTCTTATTTAAACGGGATAGCAGGTCCATTCTATGTGTCATACTTGATAATTTCGCGATATTGCCATATTTGTTCTGAAAGGATTTAGTAGAGAACATCGACGATAAAGTTTGCAACTTTTGGTGCTGATAAAAAAGCCTTGTCTTTACTAGAAGTCGCAGACGATGATGTCACAAGGGTGAGGGTTCCTCACATTGTTTATAATGGGAGCCTCCAGCAGCAAGAGCTATTCGGACCGATAAAACGACAAATTTCCCATTAATTTGAACGAGGATGAAAGATTCGTGGATGATGATGTTGATAGCGAATAACTAGAAAAAAATTAATAAATAAAATAAAGTTAAAAAAAAAGGTGATTGCATTGCGACAGATTCAGATGTTTTTAGACACATTTACTAGGATAATTCTGGGAAATCCCTTATCTTTCTATTGTGTTGCTAGTTTTTTAGTGAGATTAACTAGTACCTGATAGTCGTAGGGGTGTGTCTACGGGTGTCTTGAGGCCATTGTCTAAAGGGAAGTCGACGTCAGCTGCATGGACAGTGCCAACTCAGCTGATCTCCGCTAAGAGGTGACTTTTTACCACAATTTTCTCACCGAAACCTGCCGGTTGACAAGTGGCCGGGAATCATGTTCGCTTGACCGCTCTGATCCATAGTAAAGCTTCACCTCCGGGAATTTTAAACGAGGAATCACCATGTGTTTGTGTGGCTAAAGGCTAAAGCTTCCCACCTCCATCTTTCTACTTTGACTTCTCCATTATTAATTGAACAAATTGCAAAAGATTCAGCAACACAGATGTCCAGAATACTGTTTAATTGCGCGATGAAAAGAGATGACTTTTAGCCGCAAATGGTGCTGCGCTAATATGTCCTCTACAGTCCGTGACATCACGCGCATGCGTCATCATTTTGCGACGTTTTCAACAAAAAAACTCAGCGGGAAATTTAAAATTGCAATTTAGTAAACTAAACCGGCATTATTGGCATGTGTTGCAATGTTAATATTTCATCATTGATATATAAACTATCAGACTGCATGGTCGGTAGTAGTGGGTTTCAGTAGGCCTTTAAAGATAAGAGTATGGAGACTAGAACTTCACACGTAGATGTGTGGAAATAGAAGAAACTGAAATATTTGACCAATCAGACCAATTTATTGCATGAAAACTCACTGACTGTAAAAAGTGACATGATGTCAGTCAAACAACTTGGCAGTAAATTATTGATGTTTTGTATGTTTTACACACAACACACACACGCGCGTACACACACACAGGCACGCACGCACGCACGCACGCACGCACGCACGCACGCAACTCCGGTTGCAGTCCAAGACCCATTAAAAAACAGCTACTCAATAAATCACAAGTTACTCAATACTTGAGTAGTGTTTTTACAGAATACTTACTTACTGTTACTCAAGTAGTTATTCGGATGACTTTTTACTTTTACTTGAGTCGTACTACACTAAATCAAGGGTGTCAAACTAATTTCAGTTCCGGGTCCGCGTGGAGGAAAATCTGTGCCCACGCAGGCCGGACTATTAAAATCATGGCATTAAAACTAAAAACTAAAAACAACTTCAGATTGTTTTCTTTGTCTCACTTTGGCCAAAAATAGAACAAACACATTCTGAAAATATTACAATAAAAATATAGAAAAAAATACAGGCAGCGGTAAAGTTTAGATCCATGAAGGAAAGAAGAAAGTGAATAAATGTTTATAACTGAATACATTTAAATATGCATGAAAATGTGTTTTCTTTTGTATTTTTTTTTAAATGAACTAAGTAACATTTATGACAACCTTTTTCCAAAGCACAATATATAATGTGAGATATAACAGGATAATGCATATATTTATCATTTGTTTTCAAAACGGTTACAAAAAAGTAATACCCCAAAAATGTACTGTGGGATCCCATTTTTATGACTTGATGGGGTCCCTTTGGACCCCATTTTGAAAATTTGAAGCACCAACAGTGATGGAGTATTGGTGCGTGCAAAAAAAAGCAGCAGGTGGCTGTGGCCTGCGGGCCGGTTCTCATACTAGTCAAATATCATTCTTGGGGACATAGATGATTAATTCGCAGGCCTAGACTTGATCACCCCTGATCTAACACAGCGGCACTCTTACTTAAGTGCAATTTTTGGCTACTCTAGCCACCTGCAGAGAACATATTGCGATTTTGGAATAATTTGTCACGCAGCTTTTTATACAACGTATCTTTTGTGGATTTGGAATGAGTAGTCATTTGGTATTTTGTACACATTTTCCTTTGAAATTGCGTGTCTATTTCTAACGAATGAATCTGCTTCAATAACGCTGCAATTTTTCGTAAGAGTACTTTGCATGAATTTTTGGTGCAAGTTTGCTTTTCTCGTTACACGAGGCGATGTTGGGAGTAATTTGTAACTTGAATTTTCCTAGCAATTGTTACTTTTTTGTTCGAACGCTAATACATTTTAAACAAACTTATCACCGTTGTAAAACAATCTAGCGCATAACTTTCTGTATAAACTAAACTTACTTTTTGCAATTTTGTAATATTAGTTGCCCGTTCAACTTCTAGTTTCTATTTGACAATGCCTATTAACATTACGGGACAAGCGGTAGACAATGGATGGATTTTGTTAATCTAATTATGTCTAATATCTTGTATTCAAGACCACGTACTATATATAAGGATGGTTATACATTTTTTTTGAACAATTTAATCCAGATAGTTTTACTGGTTCCTTTCAAGAACACATTAAAAGCTATTTCTATACCCAATCATGGCACCCACCTGTTCCCAAATAGCCTGTACACCCGTGGGATGTTCCAAATAAGTGTTTGATGAGCATTCCTCAACTTTATCAGTATTTACTGCCACCTTTCCCAACTTCTTTGTCTCTAAAGTTAATGATTATTTGCACACAAAAAAATGTTTATCAGTTTGAACATCAAATATGATTTTTGTAGCATATTCAACTGAATATGGGTTGAAAATGATTTGCAAATCATTGTATTCCGTTTATATTTACATCTAACACAATTTCCCAACCCATATGGAAACAGGGTTTGTACATTACTTAACTTTTTAATTTAAGTTTGCTTTTCTCCTTTGAAAACGCCATGCAATGTTGGAGTACCGTATTTTTCTGACTATACTTAAAATCCGTTCATTCTCTCAAACCTTGGCAGAGCGCCTTATAACCCGGTGCGACTCATATATGGAATTATTTTGTTTGTGCTAAACGGTCTGTGTTGGCCCTGCGATGAGGTGGAGACTTGTCCAGGGTGTACCCTGCCTTCCGCCGATTGTAGCTGAGATAGGCGCCAGCGCCCCCCGTGACCCCGAAAGGGAATAAGCGGTAGAAAATGGATGGATGGATGGACCTCGAAGCTATTTTATTTGGCACATGGTGAAATGATAAGTGTGACCAGTAGATGGCAGTCACACATAAGAGATACGTGTGGACTGCAATATGACTCAAGTAAACAACACCAACATTTTAAATGTTGCATTGAAAATATAGAACATTACACACGGCCCTCAAAAATCTATCAAAATGTTTTAGTACTTAGACTGCACCGCTTGATGTATTGTACTGTGCTTCAACATATGAGTATTATTATTGTGTGTGTATAAGGTAAGACATTTGTTTCGCAATATTATGCAAAAGCAACTTTTCTTACCTTCTGGTACCTGCTGATATGTGTTTGGGATCCGCATAAGTCCGGAAAGGCCTTTGCAATCCATGCCGACACCATGGTCGATAAGCTTCTTCTTTTTCTCTATCTTCTTGTTATGTGACATTTATCCTCTGCTGTTGCCATTTCTAATATAAAGTAGTGTCAAGTTTTTACTTATATCCGTCAGTAAATTCACCATGAAAGCGCTAAAACATACCGGTGTAGTGAGGTTACTTTATTCATTCGAGGAACTTTAGTTATTAGTGAGTTTCGGTCGGACGTTTTTTCACAGGACACATTTCCGGGGTTGTTGTTGCACAAATGAGTCATGGATGAGGAGATGCTGCTCTGTTATTATTTGAAGTAAAGTCTGACTGTCATTAAAACAGTTAGCTCCATCTTTTGACACTTTTCCACTCCCTTCCTTGCACGCCACGCCGCAACGACAAAGATGACGCTGCCAAAGGTGAGCCATGCATGTGAAAAAACCGCCCACAAAACGGCACAACCGGGAGGGACTGTCACAAAGTGGCTTGAAGATGTTCTTTAAAACATAATCTAAATAAATAAGAAAATAAAGAACTACCATTACATGTCATGTACACCACAAGCATACTTGCCAACCCTCACGTATTTTCCAGAAGACTCCCGAAATTACGTACCTCTCCCGGAAACCTCCCGGGACAAATTTTCTCCCGAAATTCAGGCGGAGCTGGAGGCCACGCCCCCTCCAGCTCCAAGCGGACCTGAGTGACGTGTCGACAGTCTGTTTTCACGTCCGCTTTCCCACAGTATGAAGAGCGAGCCTGCCCAATGACGTTATAACTGTAGAATGATCGAGATTGGTTTCTTATGTGGGTTTATTGTTAGGCAGTTTCATTAAAGTCCTCCCAGCCCGGTAATAACACACAACAACAGCAGTCACATTTTCGTCTACCGTAAAGCAGTTCGTCTGCCGTAAGCAGCAATGTTGTGAACTTGTGACACTCTTAAACAGGACACTACTGCCATCTACTGTACATAGAATAGAATAGAATGTAGAATAGAATGTACTTTATTTAATTCAGCACCACAGTTCGCTCACAATAAACAATGATAATAATAAATAATATAATATATTATATATATAATATATGAATAATATAAATATATTCTACATATATTCTACATTTAAGTGCAGTCAAGGAACATATGGATTATACAGTCTGATGGCTGTCGGTATGAAGGACCCCCTGTGTCGTTCCGTGGTACATTTTGCATTTTGGGAGTCTGAGCCTTCCACTGAACGTGCTCATTCTCTCCGCAAGATCCGAGTGTAGTGGGTGGGAGGTGAAGTCCATAATGGTTAGGAGTTCTTCTCTGCCAGAGAGTCTAGCTGTGGTTAGAAAAATAGTGACAGAGAATAGAACAAAGATGGACATTTCAACCCTTAACTCAACAATGAGTAGATAAGTGTTATGTGTGTATATATGTGTAAATAAATGAACACGGAAATTCAAGTATTTCTTTTATTTATTTATATATATATATATATATATGTATATATATATATATATATATATATATATATATAGCTAGAATTCACTGAAAGTCAAGTATTAGCGCCCCCCGCGACCCCAAAAGGGAATAAGCGGTAGAAAATGGATGGATGGATAATATATATATATATATATATATATATATATATATATATATATGTATATATATATATATATATATATATATTTAACCACGCCCCCAACCACGCCCCTCTCTCCACCCCCGACGATTTAACATTTTAGGAAAAAGTCCTGGTGAATGTGCTGTGTTTTAGTTTTTTTTAATCGTAAAAAAAAAAAAATATATATATATATATATATATATATATATATATATATATATATATATATATATATATATGTTTTTTTTTTTTTTACAGGCTAACTAGTTGCGTTTGTTTTGAAACCCCTGCTTTACGGTAAAGTTGTGACTGTTTGACAGTCCATAGAAAGGCTCAGCCTGGTCCCCATGATTCGCTCACGTCCTATAATGAACACCTAAATCCTTTGAAATTTTGCATTATCCGTATGTCTAATCTGTCTGGGTAAAGTTTGAAAGCCCATCCATCAATCCATTTTCTACCGCTTACTCCCTTTGGGGTCCCGGGGAGCGCTGGTGGCAATATCAGCTACAATCGGGCGGAAGGCGGGGTACACCCTGGACAAGTCATCAGATTAAATATCTCGGAGGAACTGGCTATAGAATGACACCTGTAAATTGGCAGAAATCTGCAGAAAATTACCTTTTTGAATGGTTTGAGGTTAAAAGTGGAGATAAAAGATGCAGTATTACATGTTAACTGAATTAGACACGTGACTTATATTTATATAAGGCTAAATTACTCACCAGTGGTGTTGTTGCATGGTGAATATTGCCCATTTTTACTTTGGCAAAGCATTTGCACACCCTTGATTTAGGCAGTTAACATTTTGTATGACTTTTGTTTTTTCATTGTTTGAAAAGCTGCAACATTGGAAAAATTTATGGTTTGTTTTATCGTGTAACGTTTCTGTTTTGTAATTGTTGACACAGCATTTAAAAATATGCAACTTCTTTGCATTCAATGTATTTTGTATTCTCATGCATTTTCTTACTAGCTTACAGATAAACGATTTATGTTTATTCTATAAGATAATTAGAAGCGGTCTGCCTCACTGATTTCAACAGGAATTGGTAAATAAACTAAGAGGTCATTGGCCGTGCAGATGTTTAAAAGTCGGATGCCGCTTTTCCTCAACGTTATTTATCCAATCAGGAAAAAATGCCGGAGCCGTGCGACGCCTCTCGTGTAGTAACACTCTCGAGGTCATTGTGCTTGCGAGCGTAATGACCTGTAATGGCGGAGGCAGCTAGTTAAAGTCCCCGGCTTGTTCATTCATACTCTCTCTACACGTCGCGTTGCACGCTCATTAAAGCGGCGAATGGGTCACAGATGTGCAGTCAGGCGGCCATTAGTTCTACCTGGAACTAGGTGCTTTGGGTTCTAGCAAAACACAAGTTTGAGGGCCTTGTTAGCCCACCGCGGCCACCCAGGCTAAACAGCGCGGACATTTGTTGTGAAGGCTGCTTGGTCGGCATTTTACTGCCTTATTCCTTTCAGTTTTGTTTATTCTTTAAAAAGTTGGTAAGAGCCACCAGAATTCTGTTGCATACCACTTTAACCTCCTAGGAATAAGTGTCCTCTGTAAGTGGAAATTAGTTTCTATTTTCAATTACAAAATTCTGAAAGAAAATATACCTTTTAGCCCAACAACAAATGTCCACTGCAGGTTAGTGCATTTTGATTCTAAACATTGACATTATAGTAATTTTATTGATGTTAAAGGTAAGGCTTGGATTTTATTCCAACCATAAAGCCCTCTAAAAAAAACAATGCTCCATTTACATCTCACCTGCGATGAAGTGGCGACTTGTCCAGTGTGTACACCGCCATTCGCCCGATTGTAGCTGAGATAGGCCCCAGCGCCCCCCCGCAACCCCAAAAGGGAATAAGCGGTAGAAATTGGATGGATGGATGGACCTGCAAATTAACCAAGTATTATCGATATTGTTATTATAAGCGCTAAAGCTTTTTAAAAAAATTATAATTATATTGCGCTTTTCTCTAGTGACTCAAAGCACTTTTACATAGTGAAACCCAATATCTAAGTTACATTTAAACCAATGTGGGTGGCACTGGGAACAGGAAGGTAAAGTGTCTTGCCCAAGGACACAACGGTAGTGACTAGGATGGGGGAAGCAGGGATCGAACCTGGAACCCTCAAGTTGCTGGCACGGCCACTCCACCAACCGAGCTTTAACACTCACAAACTATTTTTAGCAGCGCCATGATCACAGAGAGATGACTAAATTATGCTGCTATAATGACATCATCGGTTGGTGAGCTGCTGCATCACCTCGGAGTTGGTTTGTGCTGGATCATATATCATGTCTCCAGGGCTGCCAAGTTTCAGAAAATGACAAGAGTGAGACTTTAGTGTCATGATGCGTTCAAGAAAAAAAAAAGGCCTTTTCAACACCGACTAGGCCTGTTTTAACCTGGGTTCAACCTGGGTTTATAGTTTAAGACAGATGTTCTCATCCCCAGTAGCTCTCCATGTCAAACTCAAGGCCATCTCATTTTATGTGGCCTGCAAAAGCCTGGAATTATCATGGGTCTATTTGCTTCTAAATCATACTTGCCAACCCTCCCGGATTTTCCGGGAGACTCCCGAAATTCAGCGCCTCCCCCGAAAACCTCCCGGGACAAATTTTCTCCCGAAAATCTCCCGAAATTCAGGCATAGCTGGAGGCCACGCCCCCTCCACAGCCTGTTTTCATGTCCGCTTTCCCACAATATCCCAACATCCTCCCAGCGTGGCAACAACACACAACAACAGCAGTCACGTTTTCGTCTACCGTAAAGCAGTTCGTCTGCCGCAGACAGCAATGTTGTGACACTCTTAAGCAGAACAATACTGCCATCTACTGTGCATGCATACGTGACAATAACATCTACGGCTTTTAGAGCAGTGGGTCTCAACCTTTTTTCAGAGATGTTCCCCCTGTGAAATTTTTTTTAATTCAATTACCCCCTAATCAGAGCAAAGCATTTTTGGTTGAAAAAAAAAAGATAAAGAAGTAAAATACAATCAGTTTGTGATTCATTAAATTGTATAACAGTGCAAAATATTGCTCATTTGTAGTGGTCTTTCTTGAACTATTTGGAAAAAAAAGATATAAAAATAACTAAAAATTTGTTGAAAAATAAACAAGTGATTCAATTATGAATAAAGATTTCTACACATACTGCGATGAGATGGTGACTTGTCCAGGGTGTATCCCGCTTTCCGCCTGATTGTAGATGAGATAGGCACCAGCGCCCCCCGCGACTCCAAAGGGAATAAGCGGTAGAAAATGGATGGAAGGATGGACATGTTAAATGGTGGCTTGAGAATGGGTTAAATTGCATGACTCTCACCCTCAAAGCATTAGACTTGGCAACTCTGTCTATTTCTCGTATAGTAGAAGTTTGTTGCTATAAACCGATCACTTGGTCAACTTTGACATTCAACTTAGACCAGAGATGGCAAGAAAGACATGAACAGAAAGAAATTTTTGCGCCAACTTTTTTTTTTTTTACCTGCTGTAGTATTATGATTAATTCTTCATTTAAACAGGAATAGCAAACATCTCATCAGTCAGCATCCCAGTGAAAGCAGACATTATACAGTAAGTGAGTGTTTTATTATGTTCATACGTTATGTTTTGTTTAGCACTTAGCAATACCGCAACATGATACTTAGTGTTTTACTTAAGCTGGATCTGTTTAGCACACTGCTCATCCTCCTTATGTTCAGACTCAAAAATATAAAGTTCTAATTCATCATTTGTCCCAAAGTGGGCTTTGTTGTCTCTCATGAAGTCTGTCATGAGTAGCAGTGTTTGTTGTTGGTGAAGGAAATAGTGAACGTTTTGATGCGTCTGTAAAATTATGCTTCTGCTTTAAATGAGAAAAATAAGTACGTAAATCCATCCATTTTCTACCGCTTATTCCCTTTTGGGGTCGCGGGGGGCGCTGGCGCCTATCTCAGCTACAATCGGGCGGAAGGCAGGGTACACCCTGGACAAGTCGCCACCTCATCGCAGGGCCAACACAGATAGACAGACAACATTCACACTCACTTTCACACACTAGGGCCAATTTAGTGTTGCCAATCAACCTATCCCCAGGTGCATGTCTTTGGAAGTGGGAGGAAGCCGGAGTACCCGGAGGGAACACACGCATTCACGGGGAGAACATGCAAACTCCACACAGAAAGATCCCGAGCCTGATTTGAACCCAGGACTGCAGGAACTTCGTATTGTGAGGCAGAACGCACTAACCCCTCTTCCACCGTGAAGCCAAGTACGTAAATATTGCATCTTATTATTACCTGTGACTACATTACATATATACTTACACCGTGTCTATAAAACATTGCAGGTTTTTGGAGAGCTTTTTGGCTGAACAGAGTAAATGCTATTACATACATTGTTAACGTGGACCCCGACTTAAACAAGTTGAAAAACTTATTTGGGTGTTACCATTTAGTGGTCAATTGTACGGAATATGTACTGTACTGTGCAATCTACTAATAAAAGTTTCAATCAATCCAAAAAAAAAAAGAAGCTGACTTTTACGAGCGTTTCTTTACAAATTAGAATGCATTAAAAAGACTAACATATGTGTTCTTGTCTCACATAAGGATTGTGAATGATGGACAAAATAAAAAAAACTAAATACATTTCCCCTTTACGCCACATTAGAGTATTTCACCCAGAAAAGCCAAACACTTGAGTTTTTAAAACGTGTCGACCCATATGCAAAAGTTAACACACTATAATTTGTGGGAATTGAAGGGTTATTTTGTTTCAAGAGGTTCGAAAATATTATTTCCATATTAAAAATATTTACAAAGTAGCGCACAAATGCCAGTTTTCCAGTAAAAGTAGAAGAGTCCACCAAAATGTTTTTGTGAGAAAATATGTTGTAACGCCAAAATGTTGTTATGCTAATGAAACACAAAATACGGACTCAAATTGAATGACATAATTTGCTGTAAATAATAATGAGTTTGGTTCTGGATCTTTAGCGCCACCTTAGTGTATCCCTGGAGCTTTTTCAAAAATGTATGAAAATCGAAAAAGATGAGGGAAAACATATGTATTTTGTTTTGATATGGTTTCTGTAGGAGGGCAAAACATGATACAAATCTTAATTGTTAGAAAATCCCAATGTTTATATCAAACATGCTTCACTGATGAGAGTATTTGGCGAGCACCATCTGTCCTACTAAATTTGGCGGTTCTGAACTCACCGCAGTTTGATTTCCTGTACTATGTCTTTGACGCTCCTACAGAAAGACGTGTTTCATGCCACCCTTTTTTTTGTCTTATTTTGTCCACACAAACTTGATATGCTGCGCGTGAATGCACAAAGGTGAGCTTTGTTGATGTTATTGTCTTGTGTGGAGTGCTAAACAGGCATATTTGGTCAGTGCATGACTGCAAGCTAATCGGTGCTAACATGCTATTTATGCTAGCTGTATGTACATTTTACATCATGGGTGTCAAACTCTGGCCCGCGGGCCACATTTGGCCCACCGTGTAATTTCATTTGGCCAAATTAACATTAGTGCTGGCCCGTCGCTGTAACACCGCATTCACCGCTAATACTCATACTCGTCAAACCCTCCCGATTTTCCCGGGAGACTCCCTAAGTTCAGTGCCCCTCCCAATTTCTCCCGATTTCCACCCGGACAATAGTATTGGGGGTGGGCCGTAAAAGCACTGCTTTTGGCGTTCTCTACATGTCGCCACGTCCGCTTTTCCTCCATACAAACAGCGTGCCGGCCCACTTACATTATATATGTGGCTCATACACACACACAAGTGTATGCAAAGCCTACTTGGTCAACAGCCATACAGGTCACACTGAGGGTGGCCGTATAAACAACTTTAACACTGTTACAAATATACGCCACACTGTGAACCCACAGCAAACAAGAATAACAAACACATTTCGGGAGAACATCCGCATTGTAACACAACCTAAACCCAACATAAACACAACCGAACAAATACCCAGAACCCCTTGCATCACTAACTCTTCCGGGATGCTACAATATACACCCCCGCTACCACCAAACCCTGCCCCAACTCAAACCCGCCGCCGAAAAGAGGCATTCAATTTGTATTTTTATTTTATTTGATATGCCATTGATATTTTTTAATTATTATTATTTAAAACTGGATTTTGCATGTCACTATAAATTTATATAAGCCTTGCTTGGTCAATATTCAATGCAAAACTTGTTTGGGCCCCTGTTAAAGGATTAATTTGTTCAACCTCGGCCCGCGGCTTCGTTCAGTTTTAAATTTTGGCCCACTCTGTATTTGAGTTTGACACCCCTGTTTTACATCATTATGCCTCGTTTGTAGGTATATTTAATTTCCTTTATTTTCCTTTACTTATGTCCTATGTTATTGTTGTAATGTTGTAAAAGTGTGTAGAAAAAATATTATCTTTAAATATTTCTGTCAACGAAGATATGCGTCCGCCTGCAGCATTTTGATAGTAGGCTAAAATAGCTAATATAAATATAAGATTATCATTTGTTGCCTTTATCATAAGACTTATAAAAGGTTTTTAATTTTTTGCAGCTCCAGACACATTTTTTGGGTACTTTTAGTCCAATATGGTTCTTTCAACATTTTGGGTTGCTGACCCCTGGTTTAGGGGGTTATAACATATTGTTTTCATAACATTCCTGAAGTAAAACTGCACGTAACACTATTAGTTACGTATTTTCCCATTCAACGTAAAAATGGAGGGACAAAACATATCTAATGATTTGTGTATTGCTCCAATGTATTTGGAAGACATGCTAGTATGCACTGAATAAATACGTACAGTACAGGCCACAAGTTTGGACACACACCTTCTAATTCAATGTGTTTTCTTTATTTTCATGACTATTTACATTGTAGATTGTCACTGAAGGAATCAGAGCTATGAAATGAACACATGTGGAGTTATGTACTTAACAAAAATAGGTGAAAAAACTGAAAACATGTGTTATATTGTAGTGTCTTCTAATTAGCCACCATTTGCTCTGATTACTGCTTTGCACACTCGGCATTGTTTCGATGAGCTTCAAGAGGTAGTTCCCTGAAATGGTTTTCACTTTACAGGTGTCATAGTTTTGATGCCTTGAGTGCCAATCTACAATGTAAATATTCATGAAAAAAAAAAATGCATTGAAATGAGAATATGTGTCCAAACTTTTGGCCTGTACTGTATATGCTTAAAGTTTTGCAATCGTTAGACAAATGATCAATGACTTAGTTGACAAATCCCGGCCGCGCCTCTCCATTGACGTTTTGCTTGATGGCAGCCAATTTTTTTTTTCTAACCAATCGGGCAACTGCTTGATTGCTCTCTGTGTTGTTCTAGTTTCAGTTTTATCTCAAAAGGGTCCCACAAATAGCCTTGTCGCAGCAGCAGCCCCGTGTCCTGGCCAACACGGTCCATGGAATGCCGTGACAAGCTTTTCCGACTCAGATTGGATGCTTATCATAGCAACCGCCAGCTCTGATTGGATGCTTTGTAACTGTAGAGCCCATTGTTAGCTGATGACCTTTACACTCGTATCAGGCTCAGGATGTCATGGCAGCGTGTGAAACCTTGGACCAGCTAGCATAGTATCCCTCTCACACCTTGGCTGTTTTTTCGTTCTGAGATAAACCGTGCTGTCGAACCGTGAACTGCATTAGGATTATTTTTAAGAGTTAGTACAGAGGTGTTCAACAGCGGGTCCACGAATGAATACATGTTATTGCATTCAGTGTTGGCGCTAGGAATTTTCAAACTGGGGTCCCAGGGACCCCATCAGGCCATAAAAATGGTGTCCCACAGTACATTTTTGGGTCCCACTTTTTGTAACCGTTTTAAAAATAAATAAATAAATCTCTGCATTATTCTGTTATATGTCACATTTTATATTCTTTTACAAAAAGGTTGTCATAAATGTTACTTCATTCATTAAAAAAATAATACAAAAGAAAATAAATTTTTATGCATGTGTAAATTTATTCAGTTATAAAAATTGATTCACGTTCTTCTTTTCTTCATGGATCTACACTTTACCGCTGCCGCCTCAACAACAAAGTTCTCTGACTGATGTGGACCACTGACACATCTCATCTCTACATATTTTACAACAATACCCTTATGGGCATTACATACTGTATATCAAAATCAAGTACCAACTGTACTGTTTCCTTGTTAAAATGCCCTTTATAAAGCTAAAATGTACCCAAACGACCATTTTGATGCTGCCAAAAATTGATTTGAAGGGTATTTCAACAAGTAAACAGTACAGTATGTACTTGATTTTGATATATTTCATGCCCATAAGGGTACTCTAGTAAAATATGCACGTGTAAATATGCGATGTGTAAATATCAAAATATTACGATGAATCAGTTGTTGTCAGGCAATATTACATTTAATTAAAAACTTTAAATAAATGAAAACATCCAAACACTTTATAAATATGTATTATGTGCATAAAAAAAATAACAGTTACAATTGTATGTATCTTCCAAACAAGAAATGGGTTTATCGCATCAACATCGGACTAACAACAGTCCTTTAAATCTCATTAATACCACAGAAAAGTCAAACTGTCATTTTCCGGACACGATAAAGGCTTAACTAATGTCAAACACGTAGCGTTACGATAACCACGGAGATAACGTATTTGTTTTACACCTAGTAATCCGCTGTGGACAGATGAAGCAAAGCAATGCAGGTTTAGCAAAAAAAAAAAATCTGCGTCCCAGGGACGCACAAACTTCTGAAAATGCGTGTCCTTTCTGATTTAAACGCGTAAAAAGACACAAAAAGTGCGTTAATACTAACATTGAGGTTACTGTTAGCATTTAGAGTAGCTGGCGATTAGCGCTCGAATTGCCAATGAAAGAGCGACTAGCGAGGCAAGCCACCTGCTATTGATTAGCGCGCACCTTTCTGGGAAATTATTAGCGCACAAGTTGTCAGCAGGCAATTAGTGGCGCCAGTATTGCACAATAACAAGTTACCATCAGGACCAGTTTAATTAAAAACACAATCACAATAATATACAGGATATACAAAGCCCGTTTCCATATGAGTTGGGAAATTGTGTTAGATGTAAATATAAACGGAATAAAATGATTTGCAAATCCTTTTCAACCCATATTCAGTTGAATGCACTACAAATACAAGATATTTAATGTTCAAACTCATCAATTTTTTTTTTTTGCAAATAATAATTAACTTAGAATTTCAGGGCTGCAACACGTGCCAAAGTAGTTGGGAAAAGACATGTTCACCACTGTGTTACATCACCTTTTCTATTAACAACACTCAAAAAACGTTTGGGAACTGAGGAAACTAATTGTTGAAACTTTGAAAGTGGAACTCTTTTCTATTCTTGTTTTATGTAGAGCTTCAGTCGTTCAACAGTCCGGGGTCTCCGCTGTCGTATTTTACGCTTCATAATGCGCCACACATTTTCGATGGGAGACAGGTCTGGACTGCAGGCGGACCAGGAAAGTACCCGCACTCTTTTTTTACGAAGCCACGCTGTTGTAACACTTGTCTTGCTGTAATAAGCAGGGGCGTCCATGATAACGTTGCTTGGATGACAACATATGTTGCTCCAAAACCTGTATGGACCTTTCAGCATTAATGGTGCCTTCACATATGTGTAAGTTACCCATGCCTTGGGCACTAATACACCCCCATACCATCACAGATGCTGGCCTTTGAACTTTGCACCTATAACAATCCGAATGGTTATTTTCCTCTTTGTTCTGAAAGACACCACGTCCTCTGTTTCCAAATATAATTTGAAATGTGGACTCGTCAGACCCTAGAACACCTTTCCACTTTGCATCAGTCCATCTTAGGTGAGCTCGGCCCAGAGAAGCCGGCGGCGTTTCAGGATATTGTTGATTAAAGGGTTTGGCTTTGCATAGTAGAGTTTTAACTTGCACTTACAGATGTAGCGACCAACTGTAGTTACTGACAGTGGTTTTATGAAGTGTTCCTGAGCCCATGTGGGGATATCCTTTACACACTGATGTCACTTTTTGATGCAGCACCGCCTGAGGGATCAAAAGTCCATAATATCTTTGCTTACTGTACGTGCAGGGATTTCTCCAGATTCTCTGAACTTTTTGATGATTTTACGGACTGTAGATGGTAAAATCCCTAAATTCCTTGCAATAGCTCGTTGAGAAATGTTGTTCTAAAACTGTTCGACAATTTACTTACAAAGTGGTGACCCTCACCCCATCCTTGTTTGTGAATTACTTAGCATTTCATGGAAGCTGCTTTTATACCCAATTATGGCACCCAACTGTTCCCAATTAGCCCGCACACCTGTGGGATGTTCCATATAAGTGTTTGATGAGCATTTCTCAACTTTATCAGTATTTATTGCCACCTTTCCCAACTTCTTTGTCACGTGTTGCTGGCATCAAATTCTAAAGTTAATGATTATTTTCCAAAAAAAACATGTTTATCAGTTTGAACATCAAATATGTTGTCTTTGTAGCATATTCAACTGAATATGGGTTGAAAATGATTTGCAAATCATTGTATTCCGTTTATATTTACATCTAACACAATTTCCATAACTCATATGGAAACGGGGTTTGTATAAGTAAGGGGGTCACTATTCCACCTCACCATCAGTTTGGGGTCCTTGGCCTGGAAAACATTGAAGATCCCAGAGTTAGCAAAAAAGGGCTTGATCCTTTTTGTCTCCTAGTTCTGGCTAGCATGAATGCTTTTGTTTTTTGCTAGTTATGGACCACTTGTGATGAAGGATTAAAATCATCATACAAACAAGTTTTCTCTCTCGTAACTTGGATTTTTATCAGTTCTTGAGCTGAAATGTTAACTATTACTCAATTTTGAGGGGAGCGGGGACTCGCTACGTTCTTTGAGTTAATGTGGCAACAACAGTTGTGTAGTATTCAGTGGATTAGGAATAAATTATTTTACGTAATTACAATTTTGAAGTTAATGTTTCCTTGGTCTTTTAATGTTTTGAAACAAGTGTTTAACTTCTACAATAGGCATTAAAACAAGCATTAGCATGAATCTTAATTTGTATGCTAATTGTGGACTACTTGTGGTTGAGTATTAAAAACATACTAATATAATGTTTTTGTAATGCATAACTTCAATGTCCATCATTTCTTAGCCTGAGATTGTATCTTTTACTCAATTCTGGGAATAAAAACTACGGCTAACTGCGTCACGCTAACATTGTGCCAACAGTTCTGTAGTATAGTTCAGAATAAATACTTTTACCTTTAAGTTATTACATTTGTAAAGTTAATGTTTCCTTTGTCTTTTAATAACTTGAAAACAGGTGTTTATATTGTAGTTGAAGAATTTTAATGAAGCTCATCTTGTATACTGAATGTGAAGCTAGCTATTATACAGTCAACAAAATCTACTAATTGAGATCAAATTTTACTTTTTTAAATAAGCAAACAGCTGATCCATAGCAAAAGTATACAGCTCCCTTCTTGCGCAACTTTTTTTATTTCTGTCAAAAATACTTTCACCGGGAAAGTAAAGCGCTCTTCAGCGTGGGAAGAGACCCAGCCTAGCATGTGCGGCGCGCTGATAATGTTGCATATAAATTAGCGTGGATTTTTAGGTTAAAATACTTGTAAAGATAAGAGAGACTCCTTTAAATTACACCTGAGGTTTGGTCGGCTGCGCAATTGCCGGGCGTAATTCTGCGGACATAAATCTGACTGTGAGTGCTTTGTGGTTGCCAAGGTCATTTCTTCATGTGGGAAACGAGAGATGAGAGGCTGGGGGTCAATCTGGACTAAGCCCCGCTGGTGCCAGTGGACTCCCCGCTACCCCCCTTCTCTTTTCTCCTCCCACCACCACCGGCCCCTCCGATGGAGATGACATCACCGCCTGTTGACAAGGACGACTTGATGTCCGTCTTGGGGTGTGAGGTAGGTGGTTGCATCTCGTGGAAATAAATGGAGTGTCACCATTTTCAAAAGAAGCTAAAAGATAACATCTTAAGACCAACATGCATAAAATCACATACAAAACATGTTTTACCATATGTATTAATTAAATCAAATATGAAGTTCAACATAATTTAAGAAATTACAGAAATTACTTTAAAAAATGTTAATGTATTAATTATATTATAATATTTAAATTCATTATTTTTTTTACAGGTTTTGAGTAAAACATGCAAAGGAAGTGACACAAGTTAACATGTTGTTCATACTATTAATTAATACACTGTACTATACTGGGTATGATATATATATATATATATATATATATATATATATATATATATATATATATATATATATATATATATATATATATATATATATGATGTCTTAATTGGATTACCCAGAGAATAGTGCTCGATACCGTGGTAGAGCGCAATATGTATGTGTGGGGAAAAAATCACAAGACTACGTCATCTCTACAGAACTGTTTCATGAGGGGTTCCCTCAATCGTCAGGAAAATCTCCTGACGATTGAGGGAACCCCTCATGAAACAGTTCTGTAGAGATGACGTAGTCTTGTGAGTTTTTTTCCCCACAAATACGTGTGTGTGTATATATATATATATATCATATACAGTATTTGAGACTTCCTATTAGGACGTTTGCATGTTATTGTTAACAGTCAAAATGCACACATTAAGTCACATGTATGTTTGTTTGCTAGTTTATTTACATCCTAACCTTTTTACACACTTTTTGTTTTCAACTTTTGCATTTTCATGTCCAAAAATTATAAATACGTACTTTTAAACATGTAAAATAGCTATTTATATTTAAAAAATAAGATTAGCAGCACATCTTTTTAATCAATATTTTTACTGATCATTTTAAACTCTTCTTAGGTTCTTATTTTTTATTCTGTCATCTTTTTTATTTTATGTACTCAGTACTACTTTTGTACCCAATATTTTAACTATTTTATGTTTTTATTAATTTATTATTTGTATTTAATTTTTACATATAATTTAAAATAAAGGCTACTATGTTAATTGTAAGTTATTCTGCAGTGCGGACGCCTCAATAGTGGTGTTTTTTTTGTCATCTTTCTGTGCCATGCCGTGTAATATTTCTAGTGTGTCATGCATATGGGTGGGTGTTTAAGTCTAAAGCACTTGTGTTGCAACTTGACTGTGCGTGAAAAGTGCTATACATAACTATAAAATGTGACTAGACGATGGTAGAACATCTCATTTCTGACAGTTTTAATACAAATAATACAGCATTTAGGCATGTTTTTATTCACAGGCTGTGCATGTTAAATGCTTATTTAATATGTGTGAGACATTTTTAAACACATTTGACTGCCCAAACTCTGCAATATTAGTCAAAACAATGCTAATACACTGACAGGTTGTAGGCTTTGATGTAAATAAAATAGCAAGCAAAATACATATGACTTAATATGTGCATGTTGACTGTTTACAATAACAGTGATATTTTTTTTACCTGATCAAAGAAAAAGACCAGAAATGTCCACTTCAGAAGACGCTGGCCCATATGAGCACAGTTTTTTTTAAACACCTTTATTAAAGGAACATTTCAAAATAAAAGTGTGCAAATAGTCAATATTGAACAAGCAGCAAAGTTAGCCAAACGGAAGACTGTTCTTCAAATGCTGACTGCTTCTTTATTCAGAATGGTAGAAATGACTCAATTAGAAAAGTATTACTTTGATTTGTTGCCCCTTAATCTGATCCAAAAGCCCTCAAACTGGCCATGAATGATAGAAGGATTTGTCCCTGTCTGGATTTTACTGTATGGAGGTGTTACAGTACAACCGAGCCCGTCTGCTCCAGCTGATTGGAGCCACCCGGAAAACGGTGCCTGCCGCGGGGTCTTTCTGGGAGCCGGGGCCCGAGGCGCGATCCGGCTCCCCTCCGCACCATTTTCTCATTCCCCCGGCTTTCACGTGTCGACTTCGCTCTGCAGTTTTGCCTGCTGAGGAAAAACAGACGCCTCCTCTGTTGCCGCCCTCCTCCTGCTTTCTTCTCTTTCCTCCCCTCGCTGCCCCTTGGGCCTTTTTTTATGGCGGGGCTTCTAACACATGACCTCTGCCATACATTAGATGCCATGTATACGTCCCAAAATAAAATCGCAAGTGTGACATGTGACTTTTTTGTCATAACGTCCTTCTGCAAGGTGCTTCCAACTATAGGCAACGATACATAAATAAATTAGCCTTCATCCCCCAACCGCCGCCGTCGTCATCTCGTCCTTTCATCCCGTCTGGCCACACACCGCTGTGGAGTGTCCAGCCGGTCGTCACTTTATGCAGCGTGACAAGCCGTAATTTGGTTTGTGCCTCATTTGCATGAGAAGGAGTCTTACTTCCTGTCGCCAAGATGGCCGAGTTAGAACCTGGTGCTTATTCCCACTTTATATATAATAACCGAAGCCAAATGCCGGGAAGTGAAGAGAGTTGGACATTCCTTCAAGGAAGCACGTGCAGGTGAATAATGTCAGTCTTGACATTATTCCACTTCAAATATCACAATGTACCTGTAAATATATAACTTTTTCAATCACACTGCATTTTCACCGCTAATTAAACAGAAATGAATAACTTTTTACTCATTTAACATACACTTTCCAATATACTGGCAATATTTTTTGGAATATTTAAATGCATACAGTATGTGTAATGCACATTGAAAAAATATATATTTACCTTAGTCTATTTTGGCATTTGAAATCATGTACTAATGTATTAATTTGTGTTCGTTAATATTTGACTTAGATATTTTACATATACTGTAAACATATAGTAAGTATTCAACTACATTTTACATATGTATAATGAATGACCGACATACCAACTATTAAAATGTTTAAAATGTATTCATTTCAATTTTACATTTCAAATAAGATGGATTGCCTTTTATTAATTCACTGTACAATTTCATGATCCTGCACTTGCACATTTTCCATATTGGGAAATATTACACTGTATAGGAACGGCGCGGCGGAATAGTGGCCGTGCGCAACCCGAGGGTCCCTGATTCAATCCCCACCTAGTACCAACCTCATCACGTCCATTGTGTCCTGAGCAAGACATTTCACCCTTGCTCCTGATGGTTGCTGGTTAGTGCCTTACATGGCAGCTCCCTCCATCAGTGTGTGAATGTGTGTGTGAATGGGTAAATGTGGAAGTAGTGTCAAAGCGCTTTGAGTACCTTGAAGGTAGAAAAGCGCTTTACAAGTACAACCCATTTATCATTTATTATAACTCCATTTTGTACATACATACAGCATGTACAAAACTCTGTGTATTATATATATCAAGCTGCATAAAATGTATTTTTATATTATTAATCAAATTGTATTAATTTGTCATTTTGAATTAAATTACATTTTAACATTTATACATTAAATGAAATAAATTACAGCCGTGCAGCTAAATTACCATTATTAGTAATCTAATAATTGATTGGTAATTGTATTATTATTACATCCTAAGTTAAAAGGGATAGTACCATACTTATTTTTTTGATTTTTATAATTGTATATATATTTTTATAATTTTTATATAATTTTTGTTAATATTGATGTGTTAAAAATAGATATAAGAAAAATATGTTCATTATATTTGGTTTTGTATTTTGTACATGTTACATACAAATATTAAACCACATTTTACATATGTATTAGGGGTGTGGGAAAAAAATCGATTCAAATACTAATCAAATCGAATACGTTGTGTGATTCAGAATCGATTCTCATTTTTAAAAAATCGATTTTTTTAATTTTATTTTTGATTTTTGATTTTTTTTTTTAATCAATGCAACAAACCACTACACAGCAATACCATAACAATGCAATCCAATTCCAAAACCAAACCTGACCCAGCAACACTCAGAACTGCAATAAACAGAGCAATTGAGAAGAAAAACACGACACAGAACAAACCAAAAGTAGTGAAACAAAAATGAATATTATCAATATTAGTTATAATTTCAGCATAGCAGTGATTAAAAATCCCTCATTGACATTATCATTAGACATTTATAAAAATTAAAAAAAAAGAACAATAGTGTCACAGTGGCTCACACTTGCATCGCATCTCATAAGCTTGACAACACACTGTGTCCAATATTTTCACAAAGATAAAATAAGTCATATTTTTGGTTCGTTTAATAGTTAAAACAAATTTACATTATTGCAATCAGTTGATTAAACATTGTCCTTTACAATTATAAAATATGGAGAAAAAAAAAATGCTACTCTGCTAGCATGTCAGCAGACCGGGGTAGATCCTGCTGAAATCTTATGTATTGAATGGATACAGAATCGTTTGAATGGGAAAAATATCGTTTTTGAATCAAGAATCGAATCGAATCGATATATTATCAAATCGTAACCCCAAAAATCGATATTGAATCGAATTGTGGGACACTTAAAGATTCGCAGCTCTAATATGTATGATACATACTATAACACCGATTATGAACAATGGTATGCTTTAAAATCACAAAACATGCGCCAAATCTCCATCCATCCATCCATTTTCTACCCCTTGTCCCGTTTGGGGGGGGGGGTCGCTGGAGCCTATCTCAGCTGCATTAGGGCGGAAGGCGGCGTACACCCTGGACAAGTCGCCACCTCATCGCAGGGCCAACACAGATAGACAGACAATTTAGTGTTGCCAATCAACCTATCCCCAGGTGCATGTCTTTGGAGGTGGGAGGAAGCCGGAGTACCCGGGGAGAACCCACGCAATCACGGGGAGAACATGCCATCACGGCGCCAAATCTTTTTATCACAAATAAACACACACTTCCGCGATCTGGAACATACAAATTTGTGCAAAAATATGCAGAAAGTATTTTGTTAAGTTGTTTTCTTGCAATATTTTAACATTTGTGCTTTGTAGTAATTATATCAGGATGCATGTCACAAATTTAGCCCAATGAGTACCACAAGAATGATAACATATACATATTTGATAAAGAATATGTACATATTTGATAAAGATAATATGTACATATTTGATAAAGATATAAGTAAGTATGTTATATTTTGCAACGGGTTATAGCAATATTGAAAAAGAAAATAGAATAACAAGAAAAATAGAATAGACCAGAGATTCTCAAACTGCTCCATCTAGTGGTACGCCAAAGAATAACTTAAATAAATATCCAAACACAGTGGTACTCTTCAAACCGTGTGTAATGTTACAGTGGCCAAAAATGTTAAATACATAAACATTTGCCGTGTTTTTAATTAATATTTAGGCTTACTACGCTACTCTATTGTAATGTTGGTCGTTATGGTCAGAGCCAAGTCTTTTCTGGGGTGGTACTTGGTGAAACAAGTTTGAGAGCCACTGGAATAGACTGTGATTCAGTGCAAAAATAATATAAAAACAATTACAACAAATCAAACAAAATAAAAGCCCAGTTCAGCACAATTAGGACAAGTTAAGTTAAAATTTTTTACAGGTGTAATTTATAAAGATCCTTAGAAAAATTAAATATGCAAAAAAAAATATTTGAAACTAAATGATATTTTATGCATTAGATGTAAACGAATGAAAGCATAATTCACAAAAATCGAAAGTGCAGATTTCACACTGCATGGAGTTTTTTGAGGGTTTAAAATTGGTCAGTTAGTTCATTATGCTCGATAATATTCACCATTATTTTGTCATTGTGTATCTCATTTGTATGCACGTTGGATGCTTTTGAAAGTGAAAGCATACCACTTTCCTATTAGTGAATAAAAAAAAAGGTTGTCATCAATCAATTAAAGGCTGTTTGGTTTCAGAGGGCAAGGGTAAGGTAAGCCAACACTGCCGCCAATCGACAAGGAAAATAATGCCTTTGATATTCCTACACCAGTGTTTTTTAAATCTTTTTCACCAAGTTCCATCTCAGAAAAAAACATAGCTCTCCAAGTACCAACAATAAAATAATAATAAAAAAATCAAACCTCTGAATTGTTTTTTATGTAACAGTACACAAGTTTTAACACTAACACTGTGTTTGAAAAAGGAAAATAAAACGCTGTACTTTAATCAAGTGATTCTTTGGCGTACCACAAGACAGAGCCCGCGTACCATGGTGGTTTGAAAATTCCTGTCCTACACATTTGTATCCTAATGTAAGTTATTAAAAGGCTTCATTACACATTTTTACAATTGTAAACAAAATATATATTTTCCCAACTTGGATTCAAGTTTTTTAAAATTATTTTAAAACGAAAAATAACTATTGTCACAACACAGAGAAACTATCTGAGGCAAAATATCAAAATCTTAGTTTGGCGAACCCTGCTTTGGATGATTAGAAGAAGATTAAAGGCTTACATCTAACAATGTCTTCCATCTTGATATAATTACTCCCAGATCATTTTCTATCATTTCCGCATGACATCATCGTGACATCAGCTTGATGTTGTTTACTACACATCCTCAGTCAACGTCGTCCACACGGGACTGCCCGAATGTAAAATATAAATAATTTTTCCACTGGAACCATTTAAAAACATATTGTGGTTTTATCTCAATGTTTGCCATTGGATTAAGTCACCGTTTCCTGGCATGTTTGCACCACATCTAATAGTTTGTTTCCCCTACTTCTGTGCGCCAGGAAGATGTCTATCTCATTTCATCACAATCACCTTGGAAGAGGACCACAGGCCTTTGTTAGATTTGACTGATAATCTCATTTAATGCAAACTAAGCCATCAAGCTTGATAACAGCAATAAAGTTTTTTTATTCCTTTTTTTACTGACAAGAAAAATGCATTTCCTTGATTCCATAAAACGACATGAAGACCAAAACCACATCCTTTTATTTAAATAATATGCTACTTTTGAGGTCATGATTGCTCCCATGTCAACCAGGAGGGACCCAAACTCACTATTATTATTATTATTTGTGTGAATTTATAATAAACCTAGTCACTATAATTAGAACAATAAATATAATTTGAATTAATGTTTAAAAAAGTATGAAAAGGTCTATCAAGGCTTATTTCTATGTTGGGGAATAGCCCAACTAACATAATGTAAATAAATGCAATTTTAAAAAGATGATTAATTAGAAATATTTTTTAAATAGATTTACAAAAAAACAAAAACAAGGAAATTACCAAAACTATCATAAATAAGATTTGTAAAATTATTTTTTAATTTGTCAATATAAAGAAAACATAAAATGGAATTCCACTAAATGTTTGAAAAATGAGTTTGATTGAAATACTGTGTATAAAAAAGATATGTAACCCAGGATCAACCCAGGGACCTTGTGAGGCGCCAGCATTAACCCCTATGTCACCGTGCTGCGTGTGTGTGTGTGTGTGTGTGTGTGTGTGTGTGTGTGTGTGTGTGTGTGTGTGTGTGTGTGTGTGTGTGTGTGTGTGTGTGTGTGTGTGTGTGTGTGTGTGAGTGTGTGTGTGTGTGTATGTGTGTGTGTGTGTGTGTAATTTTTATAATAGAATTCCAAAAGCGCATTAGCTATATATGCTGTATATATACATATATACCGTACACATATATATTTATACATACTGTACATATTAAAATATAAAACATATATATAAAACATATAATATGTATACATGCATACACATATTACATACACATGTATACATACATACACATACAGTATATACATATTAACATATATATATATGTGTGTGTATATATATATATATACATATATACATATATATATGTACATATATACATACACATATATATATATATATATATATATATATATATATATAAGTTTATGTATATAAACATATATGTATATGCATATGGATATGTAAATATGTGTATATATTAGAGATGGCCAATAAGATTGGCCGGCCGATATTATCTGCCGATAAATGCTTTAAAAAGTAATATTGGAAATTATCGGTATCGGTTACAAAAAGTAAAATTAATGACTTTTTAAAACGCCGCTGTATGGAGCGGTACATATCCAGTAAAACGCGGATGTTGCGTCTCCCAGTCAGCAGCCCCGCCCCTCTCCCTTCTCCCACACACAACACTGCAGTTGCAGCACGACTGCAGCATGAGAGCTTTACTGGCGACTCTTGATGACCTCATCAAACCGCTGCGAGCGTTGCATAACAACAACATGAGTTTGTTGTTGCCGGTGCTGTAGCCGTGGCTAACAAGCGAGCTCGTTCGGTGACTGACTAACGACACCACGTCTATGGTTTGCAATTATTTTGATTAATTGATTGATTGAAACTTTTATTAGTAGATTGCACAGTTCAGTACATATTCCGAACAATTCCGAATAAGTTTTTCAACTTGTTTAAGTCGGGGTCCACGTTAATCAATTCATGGTAAAGTGTCTCTGATGGATAAAAAACTGGCAATTTGCAATGACTGCAAAAAGTTGGTTATGCGAGGAGGAACCAAGACGTCTTCCTTTAAAACCCTTAGATGCATAAGTGGGTCAAAAATGACCCGGTGAGGTTGTTTTCTTGAAATATCTTTGTAATGAAAATTTTTTAACATTTCATATTCCAGGTATTCCTCAAAAAACATGTTTTTGACATAATTCCATTTACATTTGTAACTTACCTTTTAAAAATTTTAAGAAATTTTAGTTTTTGTACTACTACCCCAAGCTTCCATAAGTGGGTCACAAATGACCCGCATGCATTTTCTTTGGAATCCAATGGGAACCTTCCATTCTTATCAGCTGTGGCTGTCTGGAATAAATAAATTGTGGACCACACGGACTATATCAGAAGTTTGACCCTTCAGGAAGACTATTTTACACAGTAAGAGCTGATACATGTAAGTATTATTGTCATATAGTATTGTGTGTGTGTGTCTTTCATGACTTATTCACTGCTTTTATTTATCAACGGATTAGCCTAGTTTATAACTAGCTAAAACTAGCTAGCTAACTAAGTCAGCTAACATTACTATTTGTATTGTGTTTGTGCGTGTGAGAGTGTTTGTATTATTCATCAATAAATTAGCCTACTTTACAACTAGCTAACACTAGCTAGCTAACTAAGTTGGCTAACATCACTATTTGAATTGTGTTTGTGCGTGTGAAAGAGTGTTAGTATTATTCATCAATAAATTAGCCTACTTTACAACTAGCTAACACTAGCTAGCTAGCATTACTATATGGTATTTAGTGTGTATGTGTGTGTAAGTGAGTGCTACATATTAATCCATTGAAAACATTACTCTCATGTTTCTTCATAAAGGTGTCATGGCTGCTAAATACACAATGGAAATGGTCCTACAGATACTGGATGATGGAGAGGCGATAACGGGGTTGGACTCAGAGTCTGAAATTTCTGATGATGAGGACCCAGACTATTGTCCAGGTGGCAGTGGCAGTCGTCCACCTGGAAATCCAACTGAACAGGATCAATCTGACTCAGAAGATTCCTCTTCGGTGTCCTCTGAAGAAGAAAATATCATGTCCAACAGAATGAGTCGGAAGGGCTCTTACTGGAGCGAGTTACCTCCCACCCAGGGTAGAACACAGAGCCACAATATCATCAGAAGTCGGTCAGGGCCTGCAGAAGGGCTTAGCACCACTGTCTCACCAAAAGATGCATGGGAGCTCTTTATCACTGATGATATAATACAAGAGGTGATGTAGTGCACAAACTTGGAAGGACGGAGAGTAGCAACAGCTAGAAGAAAAGAATGGACAAATGTCACTAAAGATGAATTCATGGCCTTCATTAGATTGACCCTGCTTGCAGGAAGTGAGAAGAACTGGGATGTTTCAGTCCGTGAGCTTTTTGGGAGTCCTCTACATAATCTTATGTACAAGGCCACTATGGCTGTTGGAAGATTTGAAGACATTCACCGTACCTTGCGCTTCGATGATAAGAGGACCAGAGCCTTCCGACTGGAAACAGACCATATGGCAGCCTTGGGCTATGTATGGGACCTGTATATATATATATATATATATATATTTATATATATATATATATATATATATATATATATATATGTATATATATATATATATATATATATATATATATGTATATAGAATGCTCAAAAGGCAAAAAAGCCAAATAAAAAGTGATGAGGGAATGTTGCGTGAGCTTGCATGAACCCGTGCGTGAGATTGCGGACATGGAGCTCCCTCTGAGAGTCATACTTTATCGTGGTTTATTTGTGAGGAGTACCGCACTGTTCTTTCACTTGTAATCCATTCCCATGTTTTTAGACGCACACCTGCCCCAAGGAGGGTGTGGGGGGGGATACTTGACATCACACCAACAAGCCAAAACATTGGGCTTCCCTCTTGCGAGAATCAATAGAGGCCAACCCACTACCCTCCCCCTAAATAACCTCGCAGACGGGGAATGGGGTGCGTCGTTTCACGGCATCATCTATCTTGAAACGTCTCAAAGCCCAATCCTATTTTTACGGCTTTGCTTATGCATTCCTGCCGCACATGGTTTACATACCGAGCTGGGGAGCCGTCCTAAATCAGCTGGCAGCTCTGCACAGCTGGGATAAGGTGGGAACCTTGTCATCAGGCTGCCCCTTACCTGCGATAAATGAAACCCAAATTAAGATAATAACTTTCGGGCTTGACCCCGTCGTGCAGATTACATCACCACCGCGGAAATTCAATTTCAATTCCTGTCGCTCTCAGGCACCCCCTTCGAGGTCCCCCCAACCGCAGCAGGAACCCCCATCCCCGGTGCCCATTCATGAAACAAGCAGGGGGAGTCGTCGAAGTAGTCGTTGAAGCACGGGGGTGACCCCACTGCCACCGCCCTTCGTGGGGGACCCTGCACAATCTGTGGCTTGTGGCCCTCGACACAAATCCACTGTTACCTACTCTGCCTTTAAAAGCTTCTTTCATTCATGTTCACAGCTCATAAATGGCCGCCCTTGGCTTCGCCCCACCCTTAAAAAAGTCACTTTCATACCTCGGGGCCCAGTGGATTGTTTTAATAGTGGATAACTAGTCTGGATTAGCAGTGTGGATAACATGTATCATTACCTTCGCCAGGCTTCTTTAATCACCTGTTCTTGTTTGCTGTGCTGGCTAATAGGATTACGCAATAGTACGAACCAGGAATTACCCTGTCTTGCATTGTGTTTGAAATTAACCACGTGTGTCTTCTAGATTTTCTTGAGCTTGACTTATTAGACCAGGTAAAGGATGTCTTATCTGGATTTTTTAGATCTCCAGGCATCAATTAAATCAAGCCTTTGCATTAGTACTTTTAGATTTGACCTGACACTATTTTGATGGCCATCTATCAAGTGAATTGTCAAGGACAGTGTTGAAATCACCTCCTTCAAGTATATAAACAATTGGAAATTTTGATTGATTGATTGAAACTTTTATTAGTAGATACCACAGTTCAGTAAATATTCCGTACAATTGACCACTAAATGGTAACACCCGAATAAGTTTTTCAATTCATGGTACAAACGGGCTTCACGGTGGAAGAGGGGTTAGTGCGTCTACCTCACAATACGAAGGTCCTGCAGTCCTGGGTTAAAATCCAGGCTCGGGATCTTTCTGTGTGGAGTTTGCATGTTCTCCCCGTGAATGCGTGGGTTCCCTCCGGGTACTCCGGCTTCCTCCCACCTCCAAAAACATGCACCTGGGTATAGGTTGATTGACAACACTAAATTGGCCCTAGTGTGTGAATGTGAGTGTGAATGTTGTCTGTCTATCTGTGTTGGCCCTGCGATAAGGTGGCGACTTGTCCAGGGTGTACACCATCTTCCACCCGATTGTAGCTGAAATAGGCGCCAGCGCCCCCCGCGACCCCAAAAGGGAATAAGCGGTAGGAAAATGGATGGATGGATGGTACAAATATATACTATCGGTTTAGCTCGGTTGGTAGAGTGGCCGTGCCAGCAACTTGAGGGTTGCAGGTTCGATTCCCGCTTCTGCCAACCTAGTCACTGCCGTTGTGTCCTTGGGCAAGACACTTTACCCACCTGCTCCCAGTGCCACCCACACTGGTTTGAATGTAACTTAAATATTGGGTTTCACTATGTAAAGTGCTTCGAGTCACTAGAGAAAAAGCGCTATATAAATATAATTCAATTCAAATCAATATAATACAGTCATCACACAAATTAATCATCATAGTACATACATTGAATTATTTACATTATTGACAATCCGGGGGGTGGGATGAGGAGCTTTGTTTGATATCAGTACTTCAGTCATCAACAATTGCATCAACAGAGAAATGGACATTGAAACAGTGTAGGTGTTACTTAGTAGGATATGTACAGCCAGCAGAGAACATAGTGAGTTCAGATAGCATGAGAACAAGTATATACATTAGAAATACATTTGATTATTTACATTAGGTTATTTACAAGCCGGGGAGATGGGATGTGAATGGAGGAGGGCATTAGTAAAGGGTTGAAGTTGCCAGGAGGTGTTGTTTTAGAGCGGTTTTGAAGGAGGATAGAGATGCACTTACTTTTACACCTGTTGGGAGTGCATTCCACATTGATGTGGCATAGAAAGAGAATGAGTTAAGACCTTTGTTAGATCGGAATATGGGTTTAACGTGGTTTGTGGAGCTCCTCCTGGTGTTATGGTTATGACGGTCATTTACGTTAAGGAAGTAGTTTGACATGTACTTCGGTATCAGGGAGGTGTAGCGGATTTTATAGACTAGGCTCAGTGCAAGTTGTTTGACTCTGTCCTCCACCTTGAGCCAGCCCACTTTGGAGAAGTGGGTTGGAGTGAGGTGTGATCTGGGG
Source organism: Nerophis ophidion (assembly GCF_033978795.1). NCBI lineage: Eukaryota > Metazoa > Chordata > Actinopteri > Syngnathiformes > Syngnathidae > Nerophis > Nerophis ophidion. The sequence goes on from NC_084614.1 coordinate 66,654,235, forward strand.
TGTAGATCTAAAAGTAACTGGACTAGCTTGTTCTGGGATGTTTGGAGTCAAGAATTGAGGGTTTTGGAGGTGCTGGGGTACCAGGAGGTGCAAGCGTAATCAAAAAAGGGTTGAATGAGAGTTCCCGCTAGAATCTTCAAGGTGTTTTTGTTGACCAGAGAGGAGATTCTGTAGAGGAATCTCGTTCTTTGGTTGACCTTTTTGATTACCTTGGTTGCCATTTTATCACAGGAAAGATTGGCCTCTAGAATGGAACCTAGGTAGGTGATCTCATCTTTCCTGGTGATAACAATGTCACCCACTTTTATAGTGAAGTCACAGACTTTCTTAAAGGCCTACTGAAATGAGATATTTTTATTTAAACGGGGATAGCAGGTCCATTCTATGTATCATACTTGATCATTTCGCGATATTGCCATATTTTTGCTGAAAGGATTTAGTAGAAAACATCGACGATAAAGTTCTCAACTTTTGGTGCTGATAAAAAAGCCTTGCCTTTACCGGAAGTCGCAGACGATGACGTCACAAGGGTGAGGGCTCCTCACGTCCTCACATTGTTTATAATGGGAGCCTCCAGCAGCAAGAACTATTCGGACCGAGAAAATGACAATTTTCCCATTAATTTGAGTGAGGATGAAAGATACTTGGATGATGATATTGATAGCGAAGGACTCGGAAAAAAAAAAAATTGAAAAAAATAAAGTAAAAAAAAAAAAAGGCGATTGCATTGGGACGGATTCAGATGTTTTTAGACACATTTACTAGGATAATTCTGGGAAATCCCTTATCTTTCTATTGTGTTGCTAGTGTTTTAGTGAGATTAAATAGTACCTGATAGTCTGAGGGGTGTGTCCACGTGTGTCTTGAGGCCAGTCTCTGAGGGAAGTTGACGTCAGCTGCATGGACGGCGCAAATTCAGCTGATCTCCGGTAACAGGCGACTTTTTACCACAATTTTCTCACCAAAACCTGCCGGTTGACAAGTGGTCGGAATCCATGTTCGCTTGAACGCTCTGATCTATAGTAAAGCTTCACCTCTGGGAATTTTAAACAATGAATCACCGTGTGTTTGTGTGGCTAAAGGCTAAAGCTTCCCAACTCCAACTTTCTACTTTGACTTCTCCATTATTAATTGAACAAATCGCAAAAGATTCAGCAACACAGAGGTCCAGAAAACTGTTTAATTGCGCGATGAAAAGAGACAACTTTTAGCCACAAATGGTGCTGCGCTAATATGTCCTGACAGTCCGTGACGTCACGCGCATGCGTCATCATTCCGCGACGTGTTCAACAAGAAACGCTGCGGGAAATTTAAAATTGCAATTTAGTAAACTAAACCGGCCGTATTGGCATGTGTTGCAATGTTAATATTTCATCATTGATATATAAACTATCAGACTGCGTGGTCGGTAGTAGTGGGTTTCAGTAGGCCTTTAAGGTTGACGTGGGACCCAAATAGGATAGATTCCGTTTTACCTAAGTGTATGGATAGGTTGTTGTAAGCGAGCCAGGTGCAAATATTAAGGAGTTCAGCATTGAGGATTTGTTCCACCTGTGACTTGTCTTTGCCGGATACCAGCAGGGCCGAGTCATCCGCAAACAGGAACAATTCACAGTCGCATGCTGATGGCATGTCATTTACGCATATTGGGAACAGGAACAAACAATGTAGAATTCTATGTTCCACCTGACTAAATAAAATATTACTGTCAGGCACTGACTTATATCCATAAATGGGGCGGCATAGCTCGGTTGGTAGAGTGGCCGTGCCAGCAACTTGAGAGTTGCAGGTTCGATTCCCGCTTGTGCCATCCTAGTCACTGCCGTTGTGTCCTTGGGCAAGGCACTTTACCCACCTGCTCGCAGTGCCACCCACACTGGTTTAAATGTAACTTAGATATTGGGTGTCACTATGTAAAGCGCTTTGAGTCACTTGAGAAAAGCGCTATATAAATATAATTCACTAAAATTCACTAATGTTAACAACCACAAAGTTAGTTTTCTTAATCTCAAAAACCTGGCAGATATAATGATGATTGTTATCATAGTCACTATTATGCAATAAAACCCCTGACCTATAATATCATCATCATCATTTAATTGTATTCCTTTCATGAAAATGCATATATACAGGCCACGTACAGTTGACACTTTCATTGTTTTTTGTTTCTTATACATTTCCATGATCAGAAAGGAGCAGATAGAAGAATAATATTGTTATATTTATTTTGTTTTTGAGTGTACCAAAAAAAAAAAACATTGACATCTCCAAAACTGTACATCATTTATATTGTGCCTCCTGTAAAATACATACTCTTGTACATTGTTTAATAAATAAAAATAAATCTTTGCACTTCAAGTTCTGTTTTAACCCCATGGTGTTGAGAGAAACTATAGATGAGTAAAATTAACCTGCCAGAAGTGCATAGAGGAGACCCTGGTTTTTCTCCATTGTTTTTGTTTGTTATAGTGTCGTTTTTACCGACTGATGATTGTACTGTAGCAATTAGCTAAGCCTATACTGTGCTGTGGAAATACAACATTGTTTTAATTAAACTCTCATGGTTCTAAGTCCAATTTCGACCAAGCACATCAGTTTAATATGGTTGCGAATAGTCTCGCTTTTTGCTTTAAATTAGTACTGAAAAAAACGCTAGACAATCACGTGACATTGAACCCATCATTTTAAAACAAACTGCACTAACATAAAATAGCAATAACGGCGCAAGAGGGTGTTTGCATATGAGACTTGAGAAGACTGAGGGCATCGAGAAAACCGGGCACTGGAGCAAAGTAGAGACTGTGGCGTTTAATGCCCAACTGTTACCATGACATCCGTATAGTATCAGTTTGGCACGCTTAGAACCCGCTGGCTGGCCAGTGACTAGTAAAAGTATCTGTTAGTACCTGATTTGGTGGTAGAAAAGGATTAACAACAAGTCGATCTTCGAACCCTAGCAGTATTTCCCTGCCAAAAGTCACGTTTTGTCTCGTCACTGTGTGTTTTAGCGTGGCCGTCGAGCCTCCAGACAAGAATCTCTTCCCTTCTCCCACGCTCTCTCACAGCCAATATTTCAGTGTAAAAGCAAACCTGCACTGCGGGGGTGGTGATATATACTGCGCCTCCGTTTCAAGTGCGCGTACAGGTCGGAATATCTACGTGTACGTGTAGATAGGAGCTAAAGCAAGGCCGCGGGCTGACACGCGAGGCCAGACGCTTCCAATTATTGTACAACTTACTATCTGCCAGCTTTTATTTGACCTTGGGCAAGGCACTTTACCCACCTGCTCGCAGTGCCACCCACACTGGTTTAAATGTAACTTAGATATTGGGTGTCACTATGTAAAGCGCTTTGAGTCACTTGAGAAAAGCGCTATATAAATATAATTCACTAAAATTCACTAATGTTAACAACCACAAAGTTAGTTTTCTTAATCTCAAAAACCTGGCAGATATAATGATGATTGTTATCATAGTCACTATTATGCAATAAAACCCCTGACCTATAATATCATCATCATCATTTAATTGTATTCCTTTCATGAAAATGCATATATACAGGCCACGTACAGTTGACACTTTCATTGTTTTTTGTTTCTTATACATTTCCATGATCAGAAAGGAGCAGATAGAAGAATAATATTGTTATATTTATTTTGTTTTTGAGTGTACCAAAAAAAAAAAACATTGACATCTCCAAAACTGTACATCATTTATATTGTGCCTCCTGTAAAATACATACTCTTGTACATTGTTTAATAAATAAAAATAAATCTTTGCACTTCAAGTTCTGTTTTAACCCCATGGTGTTGAGAGAAACTATAGATGAAGACAAGGTTAAACAAAATGAATACGAAAATGCCTTGAGTAAAAACACAGCAATTAGAGGCTACGGGAACAGCATCATATTAAAATTAAAAAAAGGGCAAAAACTTGCTTGTGCATAAGTTGTAACTCCATCTATCCATCCATCCTCTTAATGAAATAAAGTCAGGAGTAAGTTCATGTCTGAAAGGTGTGTCTTTAGACTGGAAGAGAGATTTATTTTTTGTTAATAAATGCTCGACCACCTACAAAGAAGGACATTTTCCCTGCCTTGCGAACTTCATCCACCAGATGCTATAACTTCCTCCTTGCTTCTCTGTGGGATTTCCAGAGATCCTTGGCGAAGTGTCGCCCGTTGCCTCGCAGGTAAGAGGAATTCCTTGCAGCGGCCCAGACTGCAGCTCTGTGCACCCGGAAGAAAACTGCAGTAAAACACACCTGTTACCAATTTTCCCTCCAATTTTTCATGTGTGAGCAAACGCCAAAACTCCTGGAGCATTCAGTGGTGCACATGTGAGCGACAGCAGACGTGCACACTGTTATGCGCTTATCTTTTTATTCGATTTTGTGTGCGGCCTAGTTTTGCCGTGCGCAGACGACGCGTGAGGAGTGTGCAATTGCACAGGCTTATTCTTTCTGCTTCTTCACTCTCCAACGCGGTCCAGGCTGTCGATAAAATTCGGGATAACCTATTCACGTTACATCTCTGTCCTTCACACCATGCGGTCTAAGGTTCCATCGCCTTGAATATCTCTCCATCTTGGTGATGCGTTCTTGAAGCAGACCGATTAGTTTCTTATCCCCCTCCACGGCCAGTTTTTGCCCAAAAACTTTCCCCATAACCTCGCTCACTTGTTTGCAGACTTGTTCCACTTTAACACTTTCATTTGAGTGGTGTTGGGCTGGATCAACTTCTTCAGCTAGTGCGAGCGGGCATTAATTAGCGTGGATAGCGCTATTGTCCATTCCATCTTTTCCTTTTTTGGTGGGAGGCTTCTTCAGTGTTACTGGCAGGGTAGGAAAGTCTTCTTCATTCATGAGAGACATTTTCATGCTGTCCTCACCAATGTAATAATCATGGCAGTTCTAAATTAGCAGGTTTGAGGCTCTAGTTGTGGCCTTTTCCGCCATCTTCCTCGCCACACCTTTTGTTTTCAAGCCACAAAACGACGACATAGTTAAATGGGTTATATTTGTGTAGCGATTTTTTACTTTCAAGGGACTCAAAGCGCTTTGACACTATTTCCACATTCACCCATTCACACACACATTTACACACTAATGCCGGGAGCTGCCATGCAAGGGCCTAACCACAACCCATCAGGAGCAAGGGTTAAGTGTCTTGCTCAAGGACACAACGGACGTGACTAGGTTCGTAGAAACATATTCAAACACTCAAACAAAAACAATATGGCTTTTCAGTACCAAGAACAATAGTACTATTAAAGGCCTACTGAAATGAGATTTTCTTATTTAAACGGGGATAGCAGGTCCATTCTATGTGTCATACTCGATCATTTCGCGATATTGCCATATTTTTGCTGAAAGGATTTAGTAGAGAACATCCACGATAAAGTTCGCAACTTTTGCTTGCTAACAGAAAAGCCCTGCCTCTTCCGGAAGTCACAGACGATGACGTCACATGTTGATGGCTCCTCACATCCTCACATTGTTTTTAATGGGAGCTTCCAAAAAAAACAGCTATTCGGACCGAGAAAACGACAATTTCCCCATTAATTTGAGCGAGGATGAAAGATTCGTGTTTGAGGATATTGATAGCGACGGACTAAAAAAAAAAAAAAAACGCGATTGCATTGGGACGGATTCAGATGTTTTTAGACACATTTACTAGGATAATTCTGGGAAATCCCTTATCTTTCTATTGTGTTGCTAGTGTTTAGTGAGTTTAACAATACCTGATAGTCGGAGGGGTGTGTCCACAGGTGTCTTGACGCCAATGTCTCAGGGAAGTCAACGGCAGCTTTATGGGCGGCACAAGCTCAGCTGATCTCCGGTAAGAAGCGACTTTTTACCACAGTTTTTTCACCGAAACCTGCTGGTTGACATTCGGTCGGGATCCATGTTCGCTGTTATCCATAGTAAAGTTTCACCTCCATGAATTTTAAACAAGGAATCACCGTGTGTTTGTGTGGCTAAAGGCTAAAGCTTCCCAACTCCATCTTTCTACTTTGACTTCTCCAATATTAATTGAACAAATTGCAAAGGATTCAGCAACACAGATGTCCAAAATACTGTGTAATTATGCGGTTAAAGCAGACGACTTTTAGCTGTGTGTGTGCGCAGCACTCATATTTCCTAACAGCCCGTGACGTCAAGCGTACACGTCATCATTACGTGACGTTTTCAAGAAGAAACCCCCGGGAAATTTAAAATTGCAATTTAGTGAACTAAAAAGGCTATATTGGCATGTGTTGCAATGTTAATATTTCATCATTGATATATAAACTATCAGACTGCATAGCGGGTAGTTGTGGGTTTCAGTAGGCCTTTTGTTGCCGGGAAAGTATATTGTTTGATTATTTGTGCATTGTAAATATTTTTTGGACTAAAACTTGATCATAAGTTTGTATAAGTACTTTTTGGTGTTTGATTTTTTTATTAATGTTTAAACAGAGATGACCAGAACAGAAAAACAGCAATACACTTTTTTTTTTTTTCAAAAAGAGAAAAATTAAATCAAATCAAATAAAGCTAAAATAGAAATAACAATACTTATACATAGAAGAGAAAGAACAAACATCCACTCCGGAAAGGAACACAAAAAAAATAAAATAAATAAATAAACCTTGCTTAGACTGTCACTTATACAGTAATGACATAAAACATAAATATACTGTACGTAGACCTTCAGTATGTAAACCAACCAGAATACTGTTCAAAAAATAAAAATCACTGTTGTACCTTTGTTGATGGTTGGTCAAAAAAGGTCAGAAAACACCTCCACACCCGATAAAACTTCCTTTCAGAACCCCTCATCACAAGTCTAATTTTCTCTAGTTTGAGATGATATAAAACGTCTTTTACCCAGTGTGAAACTGTGGGTGGGGCAGCTTCCTTCCATTTCAAGAGGATCAAGCGGCGCGCTAATAAGGTTGAAAAGGCAATGAGCCTTCGACCACCGACAGGTAATCCTGACCCATCCCCAGTGACCCCAAAAGCAGCAAAAGAGGATTCAATGTAATGTTAACCCCGAGTACACAAGAGAGGGCTTCACATATACCTTCCCGATATTTCTTTATTTTGGGACAGGTCCACAGCATGTGTATTAAAGTGGCTTCATCGCCTTTACATTTATAAGTACTTTTTGAGCTTATTCAACAAAATCGTGATAATTTTGGTGACAATAACCGTGATATAAAATGTTCATGTCGTTACCTCCCTCTTGCCGTATTATCACGTCATTTTTTATTTTATTTTTTACTTTTGTAAGGGAAATTTATTATTTGCCTCGCGATTAGTTTGAAATGCTAATAAAGATTGTTATGGCACAGTTGTCTTGTCATTTTATGTACCTGGAAGCTAGCAATTAATCAGAATCAGAAATACTTTAATAATCCCCGAAGGGCAATTAAGATTTTCAGCACAATCCCGTTCAAAAGCAGGCACACATTACAGGGAGACAGAACAGGATCGCTGACGGGTATGCCAACTTCCGGCATCCCTTACAAAAAAGGTGAAAAACAGGTGGAGGGATGTAGAAAAAAAAATTCAGTCTAATCTTGGGCCCCCGGAGAGGGGGTCCAGACTGAGGCCAAGAAAGAAAAATAACTCATAGCCATAGCACACAACATCAAATAACACAAAGGACATTAAAAGAGCAGAGCTGATGCAACCAGCCACTTTTACACACAGCCACAAAAGTAAAACAACAACAACCAAAAAAAAACCCTTAAAAAAACATATACACTGGGGTGGCCTCTGCGGTTCGCCACGCCATCGTCTGCTGGGGTGGAGGGAGCATGGCCAGAGACAGGAGCAAACCCAACAAAGCAACCAAGAGAGCCGACTCCACCCTCAACCGCCCACCAACTAACGGCCCAGTGTTCAGTCCGCATGGATGAGCGAGGATATGTCCCAGGAGACCGAAGTTTCCAAAACCTGCTCATTCAGCCAAGACACTGTGAATTCCGTCCGTCTCGGCATTCAGCGCCAGCTCCACAGCCCTGTCTCTTCATCCACATCTCCTCCAGTCTCTCCAAACGGACTCTGGTGTGGCAGAGACCCAGGAGCTGGTCTCCATGGCCAAAAGGTTCCCGTGAGGCAGATCCAGAAGTTTACAAAAAAAGCACAGCAGAAGTAACTAAAATGCCACCAAAAGGCAAAAAAAAACCCACATGAAAACAAGAGGGAAGCACCAGGAACACAATAGGATGACCCAAGAGCTCACATCTCGTGCCAAGAGCAGCCAGTATAGTGGCGCCATTTTGGAAGAAAAAAAATTAGGATGCTAACATGGCTCAGTAACAGTACTGACTACGATTCGGTCGTCTTTACGCTATTCTCCTTAACAGGTAACAGTTTGTACTGTTACCTGCTAACGAACGGAAAAACGTTTTAACATCACTTTTTAAATGGAAGTTGGTACAGCACAGTTAACTTGCGTCATATTGTGAGAATCAAGATATTAGCCGGTGGGAAGCTAAACATGAGCATAATTAGCGCCATACTTCAAAGTAGCCAGTTAGCATTTTTGACCGCCTCTCCCTCTCCAAAATCACCCTTTATTCAGCATTTTTCCCACCAATTGGATCGACTAAAACTGCAAATCACTGCCCTGTCGCAAGCGAGTAAGGTATCGTAGATCATTTTGCGCTGTTTATGTTGCCATTCAACTATTTTCTCCTCCTCCCTCTCCCGCCTGAAACACTTTTTCGGCACCAGCTGCTCCTATTGAAAAGAAAAAAAACGAGTCAAATTTTCAGATTTTCAAAGAGTCAGATTTCCTCCCTGGGAAACGTTGCCAAGGAGTAGCTTTTTGTTGCATGTGGAAGAATAAAGTTGTAAGGGGAACAAAAGGCTTCTTATGAGTGAAAAGGATGTTAGCTCATTAAAGAGGAGGCCATAAATCTGTCTCCCTCCTCAGCAGCACTGCTCAACATCTGGACGCACGCTGCAGCCACTCATGCTCGCTCCTTCCTCCTCTTCTTCTTCTTCTCTTTCTGGACGACCCCCGCCAGGGATTTATGGTCCATTCCACTCATGTCACATCAGCGAGCTCACGCCGGTACCACCACTTCTACGTCTCATGTTTGGGACCGCTGCCAAGGCCTGATACTCCCGGTATTGGGATACTCATGTGAACTTTGCTTATGGGGGCTTAAGGGTTGGGCGCTATGTCAAGTTGTTCTCCACCAAACTCACTAAGATTTGTGGGTATGTGGCTAGAAATGACAAAAAAATAAACACACTAGCTAGTGTCAGCTTATACTCCGTAGTCTCCGCTTTGCTGCAGATCTCCCTTTTTCTTGCTTACGTTTGCATCACAGTGTAATACCAATTAATCTGCTTAAGTAAGAAATACATACACGAGACAATTACTCCCCTTCTGTATTGTTATTTGACCGCCCTCATTCTCGACTTGGATAAAATCAATTACCCAGAAGTGACTACAGAGATCCTTGTTTTTCTCCATTATGTTTGTGTGTTAGTATGTCTTGGTCCAACTAACGGTTAATTTTCTTACCTCATTCTCCCTTTGCCTAAAATTCATTGTTCAGACGTGAAACCGGGAGACTCTGTTTGTTTGTGCGGTCTATTGCTGCCCTCATTATCCTCTTCGATAAAATGAATCACCTGGATTACAGAGAGGAGATCCTATTGTTACCGTGTCTCGTTCCAACTGATGCTTCATTTTTAGAAGCCCAGATTCTCCTCTTGGATAAAATGTATCACTCGTAAGCACATACCGTACAGGAGACCCCTACTTCTTCTCCTTTGTTGTTTTTTATTACCATGTTGCGTTTTTTTCTTAGGGTCCACTTTCTTGCTGCCCTCATTCTCCTCTTAGGTAAAATTCATAGTTGGGATGTGAGTACAGGAGACCCCTGATCTCCTTTATTCTCGTTGTCTGTTAGTGTGTTTCGGTCCACCAAATGGTTAGTTTTATTGGAGTTTTTTCCTCCCAGATTTTCCTCTTGGATACAATGTATCTCTCAGAAGTGCGTACTGTACAGGAGAACCTAATTTTCCTCCATTGTTGTTTGTTGCAACTTTGTTTTTTTAACTAATGGTGCACTTTCTTGCTGCCTTCATTCTCCTTTTGGGTAAAATTCATCATTGAGAAGTGAATTCAGGAGAGCATACATTCTCCTCCATTATTGTTTGCGTTTTTCACTAAGGGTCCACTTTCTTGCTGCCCTCATTCTCCTCTTAGGTAAAAATTATAGGTGGTATGCGAGTACAGGAGACCCCTGGTCTCCTCTGTTATTGTTGTCTGTTTGTGTGTATCGGTCCACTTAATGGTTAGTTTTATTGTTTTTTTTTTGTTTTTTTACCGTATCTCGTTCCTACTGATGGTTCAATTTTAGAAGCCCAGATTCTCCTTTTGGATAAAATGTATTTCTCAGAAGTGCATACTGTACAGGAGACCGTAATTCTCCTCCATTGTTCTTTGTTACAAAGTTGCTTTTTTTAATCTAATGGTCAACTTTCTTGCTGGCCACATTCTCCTTTTGGGTAAAATACATCGAGACCAAGGTTCTCCTCCATTATTGGTGTCTGTTGGTGTGTCTCACCACAGCTCTATTGCTACCCTCATGCTCCTCTTGAACAAAAGTAATCACCATAAAGTTGATACAGGAGATCCTGTTAACGTGTCTCATTCCCAGTAACGGTTAATTTTCCTGCCACCTGGATTCTCCTCTTGAGTAAAATTAACCTGCCAGAAGTGCATAGAGGAGACCCTGGTTTTTCTCCATTGTTTTTGTTTGTTATAGTGTTGTTTTTACCGACTGATGATTGTACTGTAGCAATTAGCTAAGCCTATACTGTGCTGTGGAAATACAACATTGTTTTAATTAAACTCTCATGGTTCTAAGTCCAATTTCGACCAAGCACATCAGTTTAATATGGTTGCGAATAGTCTCGCTTTTTGCTTTAAATTAGTACTGAAAAAAACGCTAGACAATCACGTGACATTGAACCCATCATTTTAAAACAAACTGCACTAACATAAAATAGCAATAACGGCGCAAGAGGGTGTTTGCATATGAGACTTGAGAAGACTGAGGGCATCGAGAAAACCGGGCACTGGAGCAAAGTAGAGACAGTGGCGTTTAATGCCCAACTGTTACCATGACATCCGTATAGTATCAGTTTGGCACGCTTAGAAGCCGCTGGCTGGCCAGTGACTAGTAAAAGTATCTGTTAGTACCTGATTTGGTGGTAGAAAAGGATTAACAACAAGTCGATCTTCGAACCCTAGCAGTATTTCCCTGCCAAAAGTCACGTTTTGTCTCGTCACTGTGTGTTTTAGCGTGGCCGTCGAGCCTCCGGACAAGAATCTCTTCCCTTCTCCCACGCTCTCTCACAGCCAATATTTCAGTGTAAAAGCAAACCTGCACTGCGGGGGTGGTGATATATACTGCGCCTCCGTTTCAAGTGCGCGTACAGGTCGGAATATCTACGTGTACGTGTAGATAGGAGCTAAAGCAAGGCCGCGGGCTGACACGCGAGGCCAGACGCTTCCAATTATTGTACAACTTACTATCTGCCAGCTTTTATTTGACCTTGAAAGCTCAGCCACCTGGCTTTGTAGCTTCTTTTGCCAACAACTATTTGTTTTTGTGTTGTTGGCCAATGGAGAGGGTGACAGGTCATGCCTTCTGGCATCTTCAGTCTTCTTACACAATATAATGTGAAATTGTTGGAACTTTTAATCATTATACCGACATGTAGTGAGCAATAAAAGGGATTGGATTGTTTTGATTTGCTAAAGAATCGTAGTATTGCAGCAGATAACATATAAAAAAAGGTTTATTACATAATTTAACTATTAATAAATTAATAGACTATTAACATACTTTTGTTGATCATCATATAGTTTTTAAATATATTTACAAATATGTCTAAGTATAGAAAATATACATGGTTTGTTGCTTTTTACATAGAATTTGTATATACTTTTTAGTTATTTTATTCGATTATGGTGCAAGTTCACGTATATCTTATTCGAAATATATTTAGAAACTATTTTGCATAATTTTTAATCAATATGATTCCTGTTACACGTTGGTGCAAGTCTACATACTTCAGGGTTTCCCCTACATGTAAATTATCGTGGCGCAACACCACGGCAAGATTACTGCTGCCACACCTTCCAAATAAGTTTTTTAATGTTTACATTTTTTAAAAACACTTTTTTAACATGAAAACACATTTAAGTAATAAATTGTATAAATGGATATACTGTAAATCGTCAATGATTTAAGTACAATTGGCTATACTTTGTTTGAAAAACACCTGAAATATCATAAAACGTTCTTCATTGCTTTATTTTGAAAACAAAACACGCATCTAAATCGCCTGTCAGAAGCGCTTCAGCTGGTCACGCAGAAAAACGAGTTGACACCCGGCAAACGTAAGGAGAGAAAGTTGAAGAGAAGGGTTTTTTAAGCTGATTAAAGCACTCCAGTTTCTAAAAGTATTCATGTTAACTTCATAGCATACTGCAAATTGTCCATAGATATGAATGTTAGTGTGACTGATTGTCTACATATATATTATATGTGCCTTGCGATTGGCCATGCTAATTTAGTTTTAGGTTGTCAATGAGCTAATCCATTGTATGTTAGCATTAAGATAGCGGCATTAGTGTTCAACCTTCCTACTGCATAATCCATCCATCCATCCATTTTCTACCGCTTATTCCCTTTCGGGGTCGCGGGGGGCGCTGGCATAATTGTATTGCTTTTTTTAGTTTACTACAAACTATATTGTCAGAATCAAGGGGCCGCAGCTTACTGTGGGGTCGTTCTCCCAGGAATGCAGAACGGACAACTCCGGACGACAGTATGAGGTAGACGATGATTTATTTATCAAAAATCATCTAACTACAAAAATAAAAGGAAAGCATGCCGTTCGCGCAAGAAGCTAAAAAACTAAAACTTAGCGCAGGAAACGAAGAAGCTAACAATTAGCATTCACTACAGACATGGAATACTTACGAGCTGTGGCATGAGCAAACAAAACTTATTTGGACATGGCATGAAGCGAACACTTGGCATAAACTTGGAATCAGACATGAACCGAACAATGACGCCAAGCCGACTGACTGGCAAAGAAGAGCTTAAATAATGCCTCTGATTAGTGCTCGGGAAGCAGGTAAGCGGGCGACCACCAATCAGAGACAGATGAACACAATTAGTAACCATGGCAACCAAAACTAACCCAGGTGTCACAAAACAGAAACTAAAGGAGTCAAACACTAACAGAAAATACAAAAACATGATCCGGAACACGGATCATGACATATATTATTAAACCACCTTGATTCCGACATGTATGTGCACTTCATGTGTATAAATAGTGCACCTCCTTTAGTGTGGTTAGTTTTCCAGTGACTTTATTGTAAAGAATATCAACAAAACACCTGAAGTTATTTTTTTCAAATATAACTCGGAGGACTGTTTTTAAATATTTGGCAAACTAAATTGCAACATTCAGGCAGGGAAGAAGAAAGTATAGCCAGTGTAATATTCAGTGATGGGCTAGCTACATGGAAAATGTAGAAATGTACAGATGGATCCAATAAGGGTCCATTACTATTAACTATCTGCCATTTTGTTGGAAACACTCTACAACTAAAAGTAGTTAAGCTACCAACTGTTCCCAAACAACACACAAGTACCGTATTTCCTTAAATAGCCGCCGGGCATGTAATGTGCGCCTGCCTTGAACTACTGCCGGGTCAAACTCGCTCCCCAAATTTATTAGCGCAGGCTTACTTTTACTGCCGGGTCAAATTCGAGACGTCACGAGTGACTTTTCCCCAGTCGTCATTTTCAAAATGGCGGAGGAGTTTTATTTTGCTTTTACTATGTGTAAACCAGGGGTCTTGTTCCACAACCATACAGATCACACTGATGGTTGTGATATAAAACAACTTTAACACTCTTACTACTATGCTCCACACTCTGTGAACCCACACCAAACAAGAATGACAAACACATTTCGGGAGAACATCGGCTCTGTAACACATTATAGACGCAACATAAGCCTTCCGCCCGATTGTAGCTGAGATAGGCGCCAGCTCCCCCCGCGTCCCCAAAAGGGAATAAAATGGATGGATGGAAGAATTACCCAGAATGCCATGCATCCATGACTCTTGGGTATATTATACACCCCGCTAGCACCAAACCTCCCCCAGCCCCTCTCCGTGCGTCGGTTGAAGTGAGCGGGGTTGGGGGCGTGTGTATAATATAGCCAAGAGTCCTGGATGCATGGCATTCTAGGTAATTCTTATGTTGCGTTTCTAATGTGTTACAGAGCCGATGTTCTCCAGAAATGTGTTTGTTATTCTTGTTTGGTGTGGGTTCACAGAGTGTGGCGCATATTAGTAAGAGTGTTAAAGTTGTTTGTATCACAACCTTCAGTGTAAACGGTATGGCTGTTGACCAAGTATGCAATGCAATCTCGTATGAGAAGCAGCGAAATGCATGCGTCTGGCCGGCACGCACGCAGATAGCATGGTGTAAAGGCGGGCGCGACGACATGTTGTAGCGCAGTGATCCCCAACCACCGGGCCGCAGCCGCAGACTAATTTTTTATATATTTTTTTTTCCTCCCACGCTCAATTTTTTACTGCATGCCATTGGTAAGCTAAATGGTGAGAAGAAGTTTTAAAACTATTAGCGCCTGCTTACTTTTACCGCATGCCTTGAATAAGCGCAGGAGTGAGAAGAGGTTTTAAATTAATTAGCGCCCCGGCGGCTAATCAAGGAAATACGGTAAATGTTTTTTATTTGTCAAGATATAGCGAGATGCCGTTTTTTTACTGTAGACGAATACAATGAATAACATTAAAGGGGTGTGCAGAAAAAAGGCAAATTAAATAATTACATACAGTGTGGGGCGGGGACCCCTAGAGGTAGTTATAGAGTGTTCCCAGCTAAACGACCGATAATTAATCGTAATGGACCCTGATTGGATCCTTTTGTACACGCTCAGTTACATTAAGATTGATATTACACATGTGGGCCCATAGATATATATGTCATTAAATGTAGTTTTGAAGTAGCAAGCTACTTTTGCCGCGTAGCTTAATAAAATTCTCCGGGGATAGCTTCTTCCCCTGTAGCTTAGCTACATTTAATCAAGAGTAACTTGTAGCTTAGCTTACTATACAGTCACTGATAACTCTAATATTTGTTTTTGTGTACATAAGACATTCGTTTACCTTTTTTAAAGAAAATATATGGATCATTGCAAATCAAAATGATCATGTCATATATATGATGTCCTATTGACCACGCGTCTAGCGATGCTCCCACCGCCACGTATTTAGTGGCAATGTTGGGGAAACCCTGTACTTATCTCAATATGTCTACTTTATGTGATTACAGTATATAAATACAGATTTTAATGATTATTTTATTTCATTTTTTGACCCGTTATTGTTTGGCACCAATACCTGAGTTGTCTCTTTCCTTCCTTCATGTACTGTTATGCATTAACAATGTTCAATTTCCTCGATCCCGATATATTCTCTAATCTCTCTGTCGAATCGGTGTGTGTCCCGCCAAGATCAGTTATCATGGCGTACAGCAGACGGCCGCCACACAAAAGGAAGCTTTCCTGTAATGTTATCACCATGCTGGACAGTGGGCCCTAATACAACTATACACCATTAGAGGGCCGTTGTTATTACGTTTTAGGTTCATTCATCTCCAGCTTGATGGATGCATCGCTCGTGGCTTTTTTGTGGTTTCTTTATGATCATCAATACGGAGGAGTCTGGCCATGACGGGGCCTGTTTGGCCTGAGGGTTTGTTACTCAAAGTGGTCGCTTATCATCCACAGGAAACATGAATTAAGTCAATAAATAGGTTGATTCTTCAAGATTTAGCTCACAAATTAGCTTTTCCCATCAGAGAAAATCATTTGAACTGCTGTAGCAAGGAGATGAGTGCTTTTGGTTGTTACAATGGCAACACCGATCACGAAGTTGTCCCAGGCAATTTTTTAGTGTTGAATGCAGATTTTAGTGTTGCATGCACGACACAAAAACTCTACCAGCGTCAAAGCAGGAAGCCGAGTTTGCGGTAGTTTTGTGTTTGCATTTGTGCTAAAGGTACTGTTTGTAGTTTCAGCGCTGATACAGAACTTAAAACGTTCAATTTTTATTTTGTAGATCGGATTTTATAACAAATAAATATAATTTGAAAATAGAAGGAACAGGTTTAACTACATGATCCAATGTCTTTTGCAGGGCCATTTTATTGCTGATGGGCATTGCTTTAGCCTTATGTACAAACCCCGTTTCCATATGAGTTGGGAAATTGTGTTAGATGTAAATATAAACGGAATACAATGATTTGCAAATCATTTTCAACCCAGTTTCAGTTGAATGCACTTCAAATACAAGATATTTGATGTTCAAACTCATAAACTTTTTTTTTTTGCAAATAATAATTAACTTATAATTTCATGGCTGCAACACTTGCCAAAGTAGTTGGGAAAGGACATGTTCACCACTGTGTTACATCACCTTTTCTTTTAATAACACTCAATAAATGTTTGGGAACTGAGGAAACTAATTGTTGAAGCTTTGAAAGTGGAATTCTTTCCCATTCTTGTTTAATGTAGAGCTTCAGTCATTCAACAGTCCGGGGTCTCCGCTTTACACTTCATAATTCGCCACACATTTTCAATGGGAGACAGGAAAGTACCCGCACTCTTTTTATACGAAGCCTAGCTGTTGTAACACTTGTCTTGCGGAAAGAAGCAGGGGCGTCCATGATAACGTTGCTTGGATGAAAACATATGTTGCTCCGAAACCTGTATGGACCTTTCAGCATTAATGGTGCCTTCACAGATGTGTAAGTTACCCATGCTTTGGGCACTAATGCAACCCCATACCATCTCAGATGCTGGCTTTTGAACTTTGCGCCTATAACAATCAGAACAGTTATTTTCCTCTTTGTTCTAGAGGACACCACGTTCTCTGTTTCCAAATATGATTTGAAATATGGACTCGTCAGACCACAGAACACCTTTCCGCTTTGCATCAGTCCATCTTAGGTGAGCTCGGGCCCAGCCAAGTCGGCGGCGTTTCTGGATATTGTTGATAAATGGGTTTGGCTGTGCATGGTAGAGTTTTAACTTGCACTTACAGATGTAGCGACCAACTGTGGTTACTGACAGTGGTTTTATAAAGTGTTTCTGAGCCCAAGTGTTGATATCCTATACACACTGATGTCGGTTTTTGATGCAGTACCACCTGAGGGATCAACAGTCCGTAATATCGCTTACGTGCAGTGATTTCTCCAGATTCTCTGAACTTTTTGATGATTTTACGGACCGTAGATGGTAAAATCCCTAAATTCCTTGCAATAGCTCATTGAGAAATGTTGTTCTAAAACTGTTCGACAATTTGCTTACAAAGTGGTGACCCTCACCCCATCCTTAGCATTTCACGGAAGCTGATTTTATTCCTAATCATGGCACCCAACTGTTCCCAATTAGCCTGCACACCTGTGGGATGTTCCATATAAGTGTTTGATGAGCATTCCTCAACTTTATCAGTATTTATGGCCACCTTTCCCAAATTCTTTGTCACGTGTTGCTGGCATCAAATTCTGAAGTTAATGATTATTTGCAAAAAAAAATATTTAGCAGTTTGAACATCAAATATGTTGTCTTTGTAGCATATTCGACTGAAGATGGGTTGAAAATTATATGCAAATCATTGTATTCCATTTATATTTACATCTAACACAATTTCCCAACTCATATGGAAACAGGGTTTGTAATATAATAATTTATTAAATATTATTTGGCAACACTAAATTGTCCCTAGTGTGTGAATGTGAGTGTGAATATTGCATTCGCCGCCTTCCGCCCGAATGCAGCTGAGATAAGCTCCAGCTCCCCCCGCGACCCTGAAAGAGATAAGCGGTAGCAGATGGATTTATAGATTATTAATATTGTTGATTATTTTTATATATTGTACGTTTGTGGTTATTTCTATTGTAGGTTTATTATTTTCTATTTTAGTTTTGTCATTTTATTATATATTAAAGCAAATGTTTGTAAATGTATCCAAATGTCTGGCATTGGGCTGTTTGTTTATCCATCCGTCAAAATTGCAATAATAATAAGTATTATTGTTATTTTTTATTGTTGTTATTACTATTACAATTTTTATAGAATGACAAAAATTGGTTTTAATTAATTATCTTACTAAATTATATTACTTTTTAATATGTTTTGTATAGTATTTTATTTTATTTAGTTTAACCACTGACAGCACATAAAAAAAAAATAAGTATTTTAAAATTTTACTTTAAAACTTTATCATATTATATTGGTTTTATTAAATCCACTAAATGCACTATTGTATGAGATTGATATTATTATTTGAGAATATTCTTATACAATTACTGTGTGGAGTTTGCATGTTCTCCTCGTGACTGCGTGGGTTCCCATCGAGTACTCCGGCTTCCTCCCACCTCCAAAGACATGCACCTGGGGATAAGTTGATTGGCAACACTAAATTGACCCTAGTGTGTAAATGTGAGTGTGAATGTTGTCTGTCTATCTGTGTTGGCCCTGTGATGATGTAGCAACTTGTCCAGCACCCCCGCAATCCCGAAGGGGACAAGCAGTAGAAAATGGATGGATGAATGGATTATGTAACTGTGGACAAAAGTATGATTATTAAATAATTGCCTTTTTACTATTTAACTATTAGAGTTTCTTTCACTTGCAATTAAAGTTGTAAAAAAATAAAATACATCGTTATATGTGAACGTGCTCTTGGACTGCTCCGGGACCGCTGAGCATCTTCCAAACATCTCAGATGGACCATAAAGTCTTTTTTTATTATTATCTGGACCCTGGGCAACAGCAGCAGCAGCAGCCATAGCCATGAGTCCTTGGGACATTCTTCCCGTGTCTTGTGAAGCTGCACTGTTTTGTTTATTTGAACGTGTTGTAAAAGATGTTCTAAACTGGTCTGGATTCGGACTCAGACCCTCCCCACCTGAAGCCCAAATCTAAATGGTGGTCTTTGATGTGGCTGTTCGGTGCCTGTTGTTATTGTTTGTATATGGGAGCTTATCACTGCTTGACCTCACCCCCCTGCATCCCTTTCCTCTCCCATACACTTCCCAACATCATCATGTATGTTTGGGACTTTATCCATCTGCTTTCTGCAATATTCCACCCTTTTTCTTCATCCAATTCTTAAACTTTTCCTAATTTTTTTCATCCTCTCCATCCATCCTTCCAGACCCCCAGCTACCCCCTCCCTCGCTTGATAAGGATGATGGATGGGGCAGAACTCTGGCTCCAGCCAAGCCCGGCAGCTTCCTAGGAGCTGAGAGATACTGCTCACTGCCAGGGTTGGAAGGCGGGTATCGCGGGTCTGGGGGAGGGGGGTTAATAGCACAGCCAAATCAAATAAAAGTGTGCATTAGTCCACTTGTTGCCACATGGCGTCCAATGGAACTTTTATTTAGAAATTCTACTCATATTTTTCACACACAAAAAAAATGTATTTCAGTATCAGGGGGTAAAAATAGTCTGTTCCAGCATCAAACTACGGCCATCATAAAAACTTTAATCACAAACAGGATAGCCACATTTGAATCTTCATATTTGTCATGCAATTGTAAGAAGAAGTTAACCACTCCCTTCACTTTGATGCTAAGGTCACAGCTTTTTGAGCCATGTTTGCAGCTATAATGGTGTCGTCTCTTTTTAGCCATGTTTTACTGAGCAGCCACGTCAAGAAAACACAGCTATACTACTTTTCCTTTTCGATGACAAGTTTTTTGTTTTTGTTTTTTTTACTTTCAAGACTGTTTTTTATAACAGGGGTATCCAAAGTGTGGCCCAAGGGCCCTTCGCAGACTACAGCTTGTTTTTTTGTTTTTTTTGCCCACGACACCTGCAGACAAAACAAACACGTTTTTGATTAGTAAACAAACAAACAAAAAGCTAAGGAAAAATGGAACTAGCCCAGAATCCCCAAAATCAAAATGGCCAAACATGGTGTTTGATGAACATACAGTATGTACACATTTGTTGTGCTAAAGCCCTGTGTGATAATGATAGTATTAATAAAGAATAATAATAAGAATAATTTATTTAACCACATTGTATCCATCCATCCATCCATTTTCTACCGCTTATTCCCTTTTTTGGGCTCGTGGGGGGCGCTGGCGCCTATCTCAGTTACAATCGGGCGGAAGGCGGTTTTACACCCTGGACAAGTCGCTATCTCACACTTACATTCACACACTAGGGCCAATTTAGTGTTGCCAATCAACCTATCCCCAGATGCATGTCTTTGGAGGTGGGAGGAAGACATGCACCTTCCGGAGGGAACCCACGCATTCACGGGGAGAACATGCAAACTCCACACAGAAAGATCCCGAGCCTGGGATTGAACCTAGGACTGCAGGACCTTCGTATTGTGAGGCAGACGCACTAACCCCTCTTCCACCGTTAGAGCGGAGAAGGGTATTATACACTAAGCCGAAGCCAATATAAGTAATTTTTGTGATATCATACAAACATAGCTTACCAGCTAAGCGGCTTTGTGGTTAGAGTGTCCGCCCTGAGACTCGAAAGGTTGTGAGTTCATACCAATGACTACAAAAAATGGGACCCATTGCCTCCCTGCTTGGCACTCAGCGTGAAGGGTTGGAATTGGGGGTTAAATCACCAAATTATTCCCGAGCGCGTCCCACGCTGCTGTTCACTGCTCCCCTCACCTCCCAAGGGGTGAACATGGGGATGGGTCAAATACAGAGGACAAATTTGACCACACCCAGTGTGTGTGTGACAATCATTGGAACTTTAACTTTAACTAAGCATTATGTGTGTTGTTATGTTTACATTTTAACCGATACTAGTACTAAATTGGTAATTTAAAAAGACAGCGCTGATGCCTAAACGGCGCCCGAACTGATTCTTGAAAAATGGAAAACATTTAAACAAAATAAAATTAAATGCGTTTTTATTTTTATGGATTTTTCTGACAGTCAAGTTGAACAGCGTCTCAAAATGGCAGGACTATATTAGTAGATAATAAATGCGAGAACAGACGGTGATATGTGAATGAAGTTTAATCATGGCCGTGCAGCACAATAACAGAGAGAGAAAACCTGATCGCACCCAACAACTACCAGGGTAACTTGAGCCCACATCCGCTTGCCTCGCTCACACACACAACCACACTGGCGCAGACTAGTAATTTAAATACTTCAACAATATGCATTTAATGATACATAAGTAATACAACAAAAATATTAAGGAAGAAAAAAAGAAATATAATCTATGACTAATTTTCATGATTACAGCAGAAATACAGAAAATAAAGAGCATGCAGAAGACGACTTGCTTGTCGATAGTCATTATTTCAGGGTTTACTGAATGCAACCTCACTCGCTGTAACCATTGCTGCTGCATAGTGAGAAAGTGCTGTCACTTTTGTTGTCCCAGCTACTGACTAGCTCTGCGTCGCTATCGACTTTATGACGGACATTGTTTCGCATTGAAGAGGAACTTCTCTTTTTGGAAATGTTGTCTTAAATGTTAGAGTATCAATGATTTTCACACACACTCTAAGCGTGGTGAAATTATCCTCTGCATTAGACCCATCACCCGTGATCACCTCCTGGGAAGTGAGGGGAGCAGTGAGCAGCAGCAGTGGCGGTGCCCGGGAATCATTTTTGGTGATCATTCACAGACCTCAATCATCTTTTATTAATGCATTTTAATTTGTAAACAAACGCTAGCAAAAGTTAGCTAACAATATAGGCGATGGAGGATTGCTGTACTCTGCCTATAAAGCGCTCTAAAACGCATCTAAAAACCTCTATCAACTTTTTATATACAACCTGTATGTAGTACTGTAATGTTGTGACAGGCACATTCATAATAACATGTAATATTTACGTATTGTGCTCATTTTAAGCAAACGGTGGCACACTAATTTCAAAGTCATGTCACAGCGTTTGCTAATTTCTGTAACAACAACAACTCTACTAATCATTTAGACTTCATGAAGGTTAACAACAACTACTATGGGATAAATGATGATCCAAAATCTTATATTTTTTAGCCTGAATATACAAAGGAGGATGAGCTACAAGTTTGGAAAAGCAGATGGAGCTTTAGTGAAACACTAAGCATCATGTAGCAGTATTGCTAAGTGCTAAACAAGAAATACAAATTATGAACTTAAAAAAACATTCACTAACTGTACAATGTCTGCTCTCACTGGGATGGGATGTTTATAACTTTCTGTTTGGACGAATAATTAATCATAATCTTCACGCAGCTAAACATAATAATAATGATATAAATAATAATGATGGTGGGTGCAAACAAGCGTATTTTCGTGTGTTTCTTTAAGTTGACTGTCAAAGTTGACCAACTTCTCGGTTTATTGCCACATCCTTGTACTATCCAGGTGAGAAGCATGATTTATAATCTAGAAATAACTTTCACCAATTTAAAGACGATGCAGCAGCTCACCGGTTTAGTATGTCAGTAGTTGCTTAAAGTAGTTCTTTGGCATTAGCACTTATAATAATAATAATGCTAATACTTGGTTAATATGCAGGTCACAAGATGTAAATGGAGTATTGTTGGTGGGTTTTGGATGTTTTTAGAGGGCTTTATGGGCGGAACAGTGTACTACCTTTAGCTGCATTGTTAGCCACCTCGTACTTTAGACTGACCATACGTCCTCTTTTCCCCAGACATGTCCTCTTTTGCGGTGCTGTCCGGGCTGTCCGGGCGGATTTTCTTAAAGGCCTCAAATGTCCGGCATTTTGAGTTAGGGTTGCGTGTACAGTATTTTTCGGTGTATAAGTCGCTCCGCAGTATAAGTCGCACCTGCCGAAAATTCATATATAAAGAAGGAGAAAAACATATATAAGTCGCACTGGAGTATAAGTCGCATTTTTTGGGGAAATGTATTTGATAAAACCCAACACCAAGAATAGACATTTGAAAGGCAATTTAAAATAAATAAAGAACAGTTAACAACAGGCTGAATAAGTGTACGTTATTTGACGCATAAATAATCAACTGAGAAGGTGCCTGGTGTGTTAACGAACATATTATGGTAAGTGTCATTCAAATAACTATAACATATAGAACATGCTATATGTTTACCAAACAATCTGTCACTCCTAATTGCTAAATCCCATGAAATCTTATACGTCTAGTCTATTATGTGAATGAGCTAAATAATATTATTTGATATTTTACGGTAATGTGTTAATAATTTCACACATAAGTCGCTCCTGTGTATAAGTCGCACCGCCGGCCAAACTATGAAAAAACCTGCGACTTATAGTCCGAAAAATACGGTATTTACAATGTACGTTCAGGGTTAAGCAGGGGTTAAAAACAAAACAAATTATGAAGGTGTTCGCAGCAACATTCGTTAGAGAGAGGCAGAAACAGAGAGAGCGAGACAGTTATGATAGACGCGCATGCGTCCCCAAGCTAAGATTTGATTTTTTATTATCCATAGCAAGGGTGTCAAATGTGTGACCCAGAGGCCATTTGCGGCCCAAAGCTAATGTTTTAAAGGCCCACGGCACATTCTAAAAATACTATTAAACTAAACAAAAGCATAACAAAAGTGAACCAAGAAAAGCTTAAGGGTGAAATATCATTTAGGAAAAGTTGCAATGTTGACTAATAAAACAAAGCTTTTTTTTTCTTTCAAACTGTGATTGCTCAAAACATAATATTGAATCAAAATCAATGTTATTATGAATTATCGACTCATCCAAGGTTCCAATCATGCTCCATCTTATACCCGTCTCATCATGCCAGTCCTTGCGGGATTTTTGTTCACCTTACGCCAGTGGTCCCCAACCACCGGGTCGTGGCCCGATTGGTACCGGGCCGCAGAAGATTTTTTTAGTAATTTTTATTTAAAAAAAAAAAAAATGTATTTTTTATTTTTATTAAATCAACATAAAAAACACAATATACACTTACAATTAGTGCACCAACGACAAAAACCTCCCTTTTTCATGACAAAAATGTCCCTTTTTCATGACAAAGAAAAAAAAAATAAAAAATAAAAAAAAGGATCCCCCCCCGGGCCGCGGGACAAATTATTAAGCATTGACCGGTCCGCGGATACAAAAAGGTTGGGGACCACTGCCTTACGCCACAGTTCAGGTGAAGTTTAGTCCGTTTTATGTAGCTTGTTCGCTACTGGCGACTGTTATGTTTCGCTCTCATTACTATTCATATGGAATCTGCTATGCTAAGAGCGCCACGTTAGTTTTTGCTTTGTTCTTGGAATTAAAAGATCATCTTACCTGCACGCCACCCTTTGTCCTCCGCATCTTGGAATTACAAACACTTCAGGATGCCAAACCTCAACAAGTAGAACGGTTTTAGCATTGCAATATGTCAACCATGTTTGTGTAATTCATCACTTTTACTTTAATTTCAAATGAGTCTTGTTCAGAGTGAAATATACTAATATATCAACTTGTTTAATTATATTGAGAATTCTTTACTTTTGAAATCTTGATGAAGTACATTGAGATGCTGCTTGAGAGTTATGTTATGTTGGACTTTCCAGCCTTAGTGGAGGACTCTTTTTTCATCACCTACTGCTGCTGCTATCAGAGCTTTAAAAATGTCCGTTATCATTCTGTTATCACGACCATTAGAACGCCCTGGCCAGACCTAACTCCACTTACCAAGCAGTCTGTTCACAAAAATGAGTTTTTATATACTTTTGAAAAATCACCAATGAATTTAAGGCCTCCTGTGAATAGATAAATAGCTTTATGGTCTAAAACAGTGGTTCTCCAATTTTTCTTACAGAATACCACCTCAGATAATACTTGGCTCTCCAAGTACCACCATAATGACCAACAATAAAATGCAGTAGCGCAGTATGCCTAAGTATCCATTAAAGGCCTACTGAAACCCACTACTACCGACCACGCAGTCTGATAGTTTATATATCAATGATGAAATATTAACATTGCGACACATGCCAATACGGCCGGATTAGTTTACTAAATTACAATTTTAAATTTCCCGCGGAGTTTCTTGTTGAAAACGTCGCAGAATGATGACGCGTATGATGACGCGTGTTTGTGACGTCTCCAGTTGGAGGGGACATATTAGCCCAGCACCACACACGGCTAAAAGTCTTTTCATCGCATAATTACACAGTAATTTGGACATCTGTGTTGCTGAATCTTTTGCAATTTGTTCAATTAATAATGGAGACTATAAAGAATAATGCTATTGGTGGAAAACGGTGGATTGCAGCTGCCTTTAGCTCTAAAACACAGCATGTGTTTCTTTGTTTGTTGTGAAGCTTTAACACAGAGCGGTCAAGCGAACATGTTTCTTTACGTCAACCAGCAAGTTTTTGGATGGGAAAATTGTGATATTAAGTCGGCTCTTACCGGAGACTTCGGTGGATTATGCGACTTCCTCCTGCAGCTCAAAAAGGCAGCTGTGATCTTGGCTCCTCCATTGGCTTCTCTGTGAGACACTTGCTTTTACCGCAGCCATCCGACTTTCAGGTATGACTTGACAATCTCACTAAAACACTATTTAAACAATAAGCAGATAAGGGATCTTCCAGAATTTTCCTAGTAAATGTGTTTAATTACATATGAAACGGTCCCACTGCCGCCGCCTGGACCCGTCGCTTTTCCTTTTTTCTTTTTTTCTTTTTTTTTGTCTGCTTCGCTCTAACTTTCCTCATCCGCGAAGCTTTCATCCTCACTCAAAATAATGGGGAAATTGTCGCTTTCTCGGTCCGAATATCTCTTGCTGCTGGAGGCTCACATTATAAACAATGTGAAGATGTGACGTCACGCGCACATCGTCTGCTACTTCCGGTAAAGGCAAGGCTTTTTTATTGACGACCAAAAGTTGCGAACTTTATCGTCGATGTTCTCTACTAAATCCTTTCAGCAAAAATATGGCAATATCGCAAAATGATCAAGTATGACACATAGAATAGACTTGCTATCCCTGTTTAAATAAGAAAATCTCATTTCAGTAGGCCTTTAAAGATAAGGCAAAGGTTTTATTTGACAGGAATATTTATTATTTTTGACGACTGTAACATTACACAAATTTTAAACAATAAGACTATGTTTCAATATAGGAAAATAAAACACTATAATTTTAATTAAGTGATTATTTGGCATACCACTAAGATGTACCACAGTTGAGAATCACTGTCTTAGAGTGAACCCTTAACCGAAACCTTATTCTAACCATGTATCTGATCGGTAAGTCAAACTTGCGACCCTAACTCAAACCCTAACTCCGATCCTACTGCCAACCTTGAACCTAACCTCAATGAAAACTAGTGATGGGTGGAAGAATTACATAAGTATCAATGCCTTATGAAACAAAAATTGTGGTGCTGTATCTCTTGATGCCTCAATGTGTGTGTCACTTTAAGAAAAAAAAACCCACACCGATATAGCTGTTGTGTCCTTTTACTGTGAGTGCCGTTTGACTTTGGAATTTGTCTTCCTCTTCATCTTCAAAACAACAAAATGAATAATTCTGAAAAACAATTATATTTGCTAGCTATCAATTTATTGTGCAGGTCAAATGTAGTGACTTCTTAAACCCAGCAGATGATCCTTATGAAACACTAACTCGGTATCAATGCAGCGTCAACACAGCTTCTGAGTGTGCCACACACTCACTTACCAACCACTAGCGAGAACCCAAAGTCGAAGCAGCCTTAACCCTGAACCCTAACCCGACCTTAAACTCGAACTGTGACCTTAAACCACTCCTAACTCCAATCCTAAACCCAAATCTGTCAATGAGCCTATACCACTGCGATATTTTCTGTTATGCCCCTGGCCTCTAAGAAGAAGAAAACATCTCTCGACCCCGCTCAATGCCCCGCTGTGACTATAAATACTATCATTAGTCTGTAAAATTGTTATAAGTACACCTCTGCCTAACACTGTATTATTATTAACATTGAAGACAACAATATAGATGAACTTACATCTAGGAAAAACTTTATTAACATCGTTTTTTACTCTGTCACAGAAAATATTTAAAGTGCAGCAATTTGCCTGGAATTCTATAAACATTTTTTGACCGATGTAAACCATTTAAAACAGCAAACTGAAAATAAATAAACTCAATAAATGATCCATCCATCTTCCATCCATTCAAATTGATCAGTAACAATAACTCAGAAACATAATATATAAAACTCTTAAATTCTAAGACCCCTAACCCAACCTTAAACTCTAAATCTAACCCTAAATCAATCGCTAACCTTTTAACAATCCTAAACCTACCTCAAGCCTGAGTCCAGTTCTTTTCAAATAGTGGGGCCCGGTGCTATGCCAGCTTTATCAGTATCATGTTTCAAACCCCGCTTAGAACAGCTGTGCGCTACAAAACATGCTCATTGTAGCCATTAATCCCGACTTACTCATTTTGATTTAAAAAATAAAAAAACTGCGCAGATTGTTTCATTAATTTTTGTTTTGTAGGCTTAAGTGTTTTATGTATTGTTCTGTTGAGTTTATGTTGCTGATCAATTTGAATGAATTATTTTTACTTTATTTAAATTTTTTTAATTCAGTATCAAATGGTTCAAGTTTGTCAAAACATTTCTATAGTTTAAATTAGGAGTTTTTTTTATTATTGATAATTCAGGCAAACTGATGCACTTCAAATAATTTATGTTCCGGATTAAAAACAAGATTAGAGTAATTTTTTGTTGTAAGTTGACTGATATCTTTTTGTTGTGAACAATGTTGTGCAAAGGTGTACTTACAACAATTTTATAGAGAAATATTACTGTTCGTTGTTGCGATGGAGGGGGGCAAAAAAAAAAAAACGGGAACCACTGTCCAAACCACGGCCAGCGTGCTATATACGTAGGCCACCACCGGTATCCTCAATTTGTCAGTAGTTTAACCTCTGGGAGGTCTCAATTTATTTTGATAGTCAGATTGTAAACTGTTTTGTCTCCAATGTATGGACAACATGAGTAATTTAAGTCTATGACTACTTATGTTTTGTATGAATCCAAGCGCAGCATTTAATTACATGACCCAATGCAAACAACCTTCCCTAGTCATGGTGCCAAAAAAAACCCAAGATAGAACCAACATAAAAT
This sequence comes from Nerophis ophidion, assembly GCF_033978795.1. Classification (NCBI taxonomy): domain Eukaryota; kingdom Metazoa; phylum Chordata; class Actinopteri; order Syngnathiformes; family Syngnathidae; genus Nerophis; species Nerophis ophidion. The sequence continues at coordinate 66,682,430 of NC_084614.1, forward strand.
GCCAAAAGATATGGTCACACATAACACAATATAACACAATTTGTGGATATTATAAAAAACGTCCATGCACCATAAACAATTCAGAATTCAGAAGGCAAAATGCAAAACACCATCTCAACACTTATCCATGTTTCGCGCATTTTAGCTGCTTGACATTTCTGATTGATTACAAACTTTAACCTCTAAAGGCCTTAATGGCCACATGCGTGGACAGCACCTTTTAGCTCTTATTTCCAAAATTGCTTACACTACTGAATTGGGGTCTTATGCCATATGGACACTTATACTGCTATCAGGTGGTGTCAGAAGAGTATAACATACAATAGAATTTGGAAAAAAAAGTGTAAAAATAAAAATGTACATGTCACTACACTTGAAGTGCACGTTTGTGCACTTATTTACTAAGTACATCATATTAAAAAAAGATGATTTTAAATTTTTAGGTCTATCTGTGTTGGCCCTGCGATGAGGTAGCGACTTGTCCAGGGTGTACCACGCCTTCCGCCCGATTGTAGCTGAGATAGGCGCCAGCGCCCCCCGCGACCCCAAAAGGGAATAAGCGGTAGAAAATGGATGGATGGATTCTAATTAGGGTCCAATAAGCCCAAAGAGCAAAGAGAAATGAAAAAAAGCATGTAAACAAACAGTTTGGGCCTTAAGAGGTTAAGGAGGTTGTCATGGAAGTAAGCAAGCTAGAAGTCCAACTTTCATATACTTTTAAAATCTAATAATATTAATTAATAATTATATATCCATTATATTGTTTTGATACGTACATGCAGTTGGCTTTCGTCCCTCGACCCAATTTTTTTTTAGCCCAATGTGGCCCACAGGGCAAAAAGTTTGGACGGCCCTAGTCTAACCTGACTTTACCTAATTATGTAATCGTGGCATCAATAATAAAATAATTATTGACCTTTAAAAAAAAACTATTTTTAGCTGAATTGTTAGTGGAAACCATGTTACAGAGGCTTCTGGGAAGTGATTGCGTTAATGATTTGTTTGCCTTTCCAGAGGACAAGAGGAGGGAAGCTTTTGACGAATAATAAGCACACACTGTGTTTGGATCCCCTTGTCAAAGAATTTGTTTTCATTACGCATCTGACAAGATAGTGCGTTCCCACACAAGGGGTTCGATTGAACACGGTAGGACACTTCATTAGGTACTCCCGCACACTCTGATGAGTTCCAACAGACTAGAGCTTCATCGTGGTAAGTCACGCACGCACCTCAGGAAGAACTTTTATTTCCGAGAGTTCCTCTTGTTTCCCCATAAGGTGCGTGCTGAGCGCAGCTCTCAGCGTAGTGATGATTTAGGGCTGTTTATTGCCGCTCACTTAAACATTTACTTTTGCGCGAAAGGTGAAGGCGAGAAGAAAAATGTCTCTGCGCGCTGCAAAAAGAAAAAGAAAAAACCTTGGGGGACTCGACGACGTCGCCCGGGTTAGGTTTTCAAAATAACATTAGAGTCTGAAACTAGTTTTTTACAAGGAGTGCGGCGCGTGACACTATCCCAAAAGCAAAGTCAGCTACTTATCAGGTGTGTTGTGCTGCAGCCTCCAACATACTCTTTTGATCCTTTGCCTTATAAACTTGTACTTTAAAACAGCTGGACGCAGATCCAATGCTGGTGAATTATTGTTTGTTTGTAAGGACATAGATAAATGAAGGTTTAACTTTGTTTATCGAAATGTTCTTCTGAGATTATTTTGCTTATTTTGAAAAGTGTACAATATCTCAGATTTTAGCGAACAAATTGATTTCACATAGAGAAACAAATATCTTGTTAGTTGTTGATTTCAGATGTTTTTTCTTGTTTGAATATCACTTTTTGCGGTTTTGTGGAGCAAATAGTTGCTAAAAAAATTTGCATCTCTAAATGTGAACAACAATTGGCGGAAAAGAGTAGCAGACTTAGAGAGGCACCCTGAGGTACACCGCTTTGAGGAAAGTCACTGCAAAGTTGATCGTTAGCAAAATTATTCCACTTCTTCATATTTTCTACATAGCAATGCAACCTAACACATTCCTTATTAAGGGTGTGCAAAATAATCGATTCACATCTGAATCATGGTTCTTATTCATCATGATTTTAAATCAGTTCATTGTATATATATATATATATATATATATATATATATATATATATATATATATATATATATATATATATATATATATATGTATATATATATATATATATATATATATATATATATATATATATATATATATATATATATATATAATCACTTACCTGCAGTGATTTGTCCAGATTCTCTGAACCTTTTGATGATATTATGGACCGAAGCTGGTGAAATTCCTAAATTCCTTGCAATAGCTCGTTGAGAAATGTTTTTCTTTAACTGTTGGACAATTTGCTCATGCATATGTTCACAAAATGGTGACTCTCGTCCCATCCTTGTTTGTGAATGACTGAGCATTTCATGGAAGCTGCTTTTATACTCAATCATGGCACCCACCTGTTGCCAATTAGCCTGTTCACCTGTAGGATGTTCCAAATAAGTGTTTGATGAACATTCCTCAACTTTCTTAGACTTTTTTGCCACTTGTGCCAGCTTTTTGAGAAATGGTGCAGGCATCAAATTCCAAATGAACTAATATTTGCAAAAAAATAACAAAGTTTTCCATTTCAATCGTAAAGTATCTTGTCTTTGCAGTCTATTCAATTTATCATAGGTTAAAAAGGATTTGCAAATCATTGTATTATGTTTTTATTTACGATTTACACAACGTGCAGACTTCACTGGTTTTGGGGTTTGTATATATACATGTATATATACATGTATATACATGTATAAAACCTAGTTGGTTTGGCCCCTGTGCCTTTTTATTCCATCACGGGGACAATGATCATTCATATTGAGAGGCAGCCCAGCAGAAACGTACATGTGGCGGAGCGGCACTGGCTGGCCCGCTTTTACATCATATTAATATATATATATATATATATATATATATATATATATATATATATATATATATATACATATATATATATACATATATATATATATATATAAAATAATAAAAAGATTATATATATATATATATATATATATATATAATTGTTTTATTATTATTTTTAGTTATTATTAGAATTTATTTATTTTTTTCTAAGAATTTATTTTCAAAAATATGTTTTATTTTTTAGGCCATCTCCATGCAACCATAACAACCTTTCCTACCTATAATCTTTTTTAAATTTTTTTTTAAGTATCATTATAAGTACTATACCAAATAATTAAAGGGTGTAACGATTGATTTATACATCTAATTATATTTGTAAATTTCAAGTATATTGATCCGTGCTCTGCAAGTTGGCCTTCTGGAAAATAGGTATCGATCCAGCATCGTTTTAAAAGGCAATATATCGATGTTATCGATATTACAATAAAGCAAATGTTGGATTTAAGAATGTCAGACTTTATTTGAAGTTTGACATTTGACATTTTATACAGGACGTTAAATGTTAAGCTTGTTTGCCCGCCTGTGATGTCATCAAAGCAAAAATGGTGGATATATACGCTGGTCGAGAAAGGCATGACAAATGCCTCAAGAAAATAACAATTTACAACAAAAACTTTTAGCTGCAGCACGATTGTAAAAGACACAACATATACAAACGAAACAACGCAATAATATAAAGCCGCAACTTAACCTTAAGCCACAAAAGACGTGATGGAAAAAACAACAGCAGAGCTAATTTCGCCAACGGACCAACTTGAGACTGAAGGTTAAAAACAGTGTAATAAACATAGTATATTACTGTTATTAAAGAAGTTATTTATGACTGAAAAAGTGGTCTCACTTAACGTACTTTTCCAACTTTATTCATTACGCCCTCAGCCGTGTGATCCTTCTGTAGCCGAAACTTGTCCACTGTCATTTCCGTGAGGTCTTTATGATGTTTCATGTTTATTCAAGTGAGAGTAGTAGCAGGTCAAACCACTGATAATTCACCCTGAAAAGATGTTTGCTGCACTTTATTTTTCATAATACTATTGTATTATTTTATGTTGAAAAACAAGTGCAAAAATAGCAGATAAATGTATTTTTAAAATGTTCGTTACTCTACTTATTAAAGTGTTGGTAGCACTTTATTAAAAAAAGATGTGAATGCATTTGGCATTAATTTTTGTTTACTTGCTTGTTTTTATTCATAATTCATTTATACATACCGTATTTCCTTGAATTGCCGCCGGGTATATAGTATCCGTATGCCTCGTTGTACCGCCGGGTCAAACTTGTTTTGCAAAATAATTAGCGCATGCTTAGAATTACTGCCAGGTCAAACTTGTTTAGCAAAATAATTAGCGCATGCTTCTGTTAACCGCCGGGTCAAACTCGTTTCGCAGAATAATTAGCATAATTAAATTATCCCCTCAACTCCCCCCAAAACGGATTAACTCGCTGGAATAAAAAAGACAATATAACATACATCCATAAACATGGACGCAAGTGAAAAAGTGCAATGTATTTATCTGTACAATAATCTATTTATTTATATCTGCACCTTATTTGGTTTTTTACATTTTTTATCCTGCACTACCAAGAGCTAATGCAACACAATTTTGTTCTTATTTGTACTGTAAAGTTCAAATTTGAATGACAATAAAAAGGAAGTCTAAGTCTAATATGCCTTGGTTTACCGCCGGGTCAAACTCGTCACGAGTGTGTAACACGGGTGTGAAATAAGCCATATTTCCTCTCATGGCATCCCCTCATATTACCTGCGCCGTTTCCACGTTTAATCTCGCGAGTTTAACACAGGCACTCACGTGACCCGCTGCAGCCTATTGCGCTCTACATAATCCAGCGTTCAAAGATGGCTTGCCAGGTGCGGTGGCTAAGCCTGGGGACATCCGAAGCCGGTATGTTTTAAAGTTGTCGTTTGCTTGCATATCGTAAAAACAACCGTCCAACATTTTACAACTAT